>NW_022320189.1:0-2559 GCF_002776525.5 Piliocolobus tephrosceles
CCACCCCCGGCGCATCTGCTGGGAGTGACTTTTCTAGGAGTGGAAGGACAATAGGCGGGGCACGGGCATGTCGGGGGAGGGGGGGCGTTCCGCAGGTGTCACCAGGTAAATCTTGGTCTCCTCGGATTGACATCACCTGGTGCATGCCTGCTTAATCTGCACCTTCCCGGGCGTCAGCTGCATTCTCGCACACGTGGGAAGAGTTGGTGGTGAAGAAGAACCCGGAAGTGCACCATCCTGCCTCCGTTCGTCCAAACAGTCCTTTTATTGATAATAGTGATAAAGGGGTGCCATGGTCTGTCTGGCTACTTCCTGCTGTTAAGGGGCGTCATTAAGGTCGGGACCCATGGTTGGTATTTGAACGTATGGATGAAGAATAAAATAAGGCACAGTATTAGTATAGGAATGAGGAATGAAAGCATTTGTTGGAATATGGGCAAAACCCAGAAGGAAGGTCCTGGCAAGGTTTGGGAGTATGAGATAGTTAAGAAAATTTAAGTTTGAGGCAAGTGGGGGAAAGCCAAACTGATTTCCACTGATTGCTTTCAATAGGGGCCCTTTTAAGCTGGGAATGAGGAACGAGTGCGCAAAGTAGTTGTTGGCTAGGCAGCAATTAAGGAGTGGAGTTTTTCGTGGAGTGGATGGCTTTTCCCTTACTCCTACTACAGGGATATTGGATGGAAGACTAGGTCCAGAGAAGGACGGCAAAACAGAATAGGTAGCCTCGCTGTTGATTAAAAAATTGTCTTACCCACTACCAGGAGAGTTACCCACAGCTCGGCGAGGGTGATGGGGGTCCCTGAGTCTCGGCACCTTCAGTTGTCGTCGTCCAGATGTAGGACCTGGAAGGAGCTCCCAGGATCCTGGGAAAGGAGGTCACGTGGAGACGTGGCACCTGTTCTCAGGGTGGGGCAATCAGACTTCCAGTGTCCTCCCTGCTGGCAAGCAGGGCAGGGGGTTGCTGGTGGATGAGGGTTAGGACATTCACTGGCCTAATGTCCTGATGCCTTGCACTTATAGCAAGGCTGCATTGGGGCTTGGGGACCCTGTGGACACCTGTTGGCATGGTGTCCTGCCTTGCCGCACTTATAGCAGGCTCTTTTTGCAGCCTTGGAGTCTGTGGGGTGTGTGCTCTCTGGCCTGGGGTTACGACTAGGCTGTAAAGCCGCTGGTAGGAGCTGAACCTTCTGTTTAAGGCGAGCTTGCCATCTCCTCTCTGGAGTTATAGACCTTAAAGGCTAATTTAACTAGGTCTTGTATTGGTGTCTGAGGACCATCCTCTACCTTTTGAAATTTTTTTTACAAATGTCAGGAGCTGATTGAGAAATGAAATAAGATGCCAAAACGGTGGCCCCTGTGGGGAGGCCGGATCTAACCGGGTATATTGGATTAGAACCTCAGTCAGTTTAGGGTAGAGGTTAGGATAACCTGGAGGTCATGCCAAGTTAAGTCATAGGCCTGACAAAGGTGTCTAAATTCCTTTATGTATATGGTAGGATTAGCTGAGAAATCACCTAAACGCTTCTCAATTTTGGAAAGATCGGCCAATGAAAAAGGGACATGTACTCTGACTACCCCCTCCGCCCCAGCCACCTCTCGCAAAGGTGCTAACACTGTAGGAGGGTGTGGGCAGAGATAGGGGACTCAAGACAGCCAGTTGGGGGCCCCCGAAGGAGGCATGGGACCAAGTGGATTACTAGTAGATAAGGAGGATTCTGGGCAGGAAGGGAGGGGGTGGAGAGAAGGAGGAGTAGAGGGACGAGAGCTTAAGGCCCAAAAGCCTTGTACGTCAAATTTATTCTTTGGAGATAGGGGACTCAAGACAGCCAGTTGGGGGCCCCAAAGGAGGCATGGGACCGAGTGGATTACTAGTAGATAAGGAGGAGGAAGGAGGAGTCTGGGCAGGAAGGGAGGGGGTGGAGAGAAGGAGGAGTATAGGGACGAGAGCTTAAGGCCCCAAAGCCTTGTACGTCATTAATTTCGGACCACTTGCCTAGCCGCTGGCAGAAATTGCCGAGGTCGATCATGCCACAGTGGAAAGGAAAATTAACCGCTTCCTCCTAAGGTCTTGTTCAAGCTGTAAGGTTTTTAAATTGGCTAGGAGGCACCCTAAGGGGGTGCTCTTTGGAAATTTGGACTGGGGGGGTTTCCCGTTTGTTTCCTCTTTACGGACACAATGGAAATGGAAGTGGATCTCTGCCTGGCTTCAAAGCGTCCTTTGGAACCAGCAGAGACAGACTGGAGGCTCATGGAGCCAAAGTGGAGATTACCTTCAGGAGGACGTCTCCGTCCTGAGCCACTTGGTGGCTCAAAATGGACCTCGGACCTGCGCAGGATTTTGGCCGAGGGAGGTAAAGAGGAGACAAGGGCACTTACCCCAGAGAGGCCGTGAGAGTGAGGGAAGCGGGTCTCAGGTCCTGGTCCGTCTGGGGTGTGGAAGCAGGAGGAGGTTCCTCAATCCCTAGAGGCCTGAGGAGGGGTCTCCTCCCGGGTCTTCGGCACCGACTGATTTGTTTTTCTAAGACCACCAGAGTGGGCACAAAAGAACCAGCGAGTAGG
>NW_022320190.1:0-2559 GCF_002776525.5 Piliocolobus tephrosceles
CCTACTCGCTGGTTCTTTTGTGCCCACTCTGGTGGTCTTAGAAAAACAAATCAGTCGGTGCCGAAGACCCGGGAGGAGACCCCTCCTCAGGCCTCTAGGGATTGAGGAACCTCCTCCTGCTTCCACACCCCAGACGGACCAGGACCTGAGACCCGCTTCCCTCACTCTCACGGCCTCTCTGGGGTAAGTGCCCTTGTCTCCTCTTTACCTCCCTCGGCCAAAATCCTGCGCAGGTCCGAGGTCCATTTTGAGCCACCAAGTGGCTCAGGACGGAGACGTCCTCCTGAAGGTAATCTCCACTTTGGCTCCATGAGCCTCCAGTCTGTCTCTGCTGGTTCCAAAGGACGCTTTGAAGCCAGGCAGAGATCCACTTCCATTTCCATTGTGTCCGTAAAGAGGAAACAAACGGGAAACCCCCCCAGTCCAAATTTCCAAAGAGCACCCCCTTAGGGTGCCTCCTAGCCAATTTAAAAACCTTACAGCTTGAACAAGACCTTAGGAGGAAGCGGTTAATTTTCCTTTCCACTGTGGCATGATCGACCTCGGCAATTTCTGCCAGCGGCTAGGCAAGTGGTCCGAAATTAATGACGTACAAGGCTTTGGGGCCTTAAGCTCTCGTCCCTATACTCCTCCTTCTCTCCACCCCCTCCCTTCCTGCCCAGACTCCTCCTTCCTCCTCCTTATCTACTAGTAATCCACTCGGTCCCATGCCTCCTTTGGGGCCCCCAACTGGCTGTCTTGAGTCCCCTATCTCCAAAGAATAAATTTGACGTACAAGGCTTTTGGGCCTTAAGCTCTCGTCCCTCTACTCCTCCTTCTCTCCACCCCCTCCCTTCCTGCCCAGAATCCTCCTTATCTACTAGTAATCCACTTGGTCCCATGCCTCCTTCGGGGGCCCCCAACTGGCTGTCTTGAGTCCCCTATCTCTGCCCACACCCTCCTACAGTGTTAGCACCTTTGCGAGAGGTGGCTGGGGCGGAGGGGGTAGTCAGAGTACATGTCCCTTTTTCATTGGCCGATCTTTCCAAAATTGAGAAGCGTTTAGGTGATTTCTCAGCTAATCCTACCATATACATAAAGGAATTTAGACACCTTTGTCAGGCCTATGACTTAACTTGGCATGACCTCCAGGTTATCCTAACCTCTACCCTAAACTGACTGAGGTTCTAATCCAATATACCCGGTTAGATCCGGCCTCCCCACAGGGGCCACCGTTTTGGCATCTTATTTCATTTCTCAATCAGCTCCTGACATTTGTAAAAAAAATTTCAAAAGGTAGAGGATGGTCCTCAGACACCAATACAAGACCTAGTTAAATTAGCCTTTAAGGTCTATAACTCCAGAGAGGAGATGGCAAGCTCGCCTTAAACAGAAGGTTCAGCTCCTACCAGCGGCTTTACAGCCTAGTCGTAACCCCAGGCCAGAGAGCACACACCCCACAGACTCCAAGGCTGCAAAAAGAGCCTGCTATAAGTGCGGCAAGGCAGGACACCATGCCAACAGGTGTCCACAGGGTCCCCAAGCCCCAATGCAGCCTTGCTATAAGTGCAAGGCATCAGGACATTAGGCCAGTGAATGTCCTAACCCTCATCCACCAGCAACCCCCTGCCCTGCTTGCCAGCAGGGAGGACACTGGAAGTCTGATTGCCCCACCCTGAGAACAGGTGCCACGTCTCCACGTGACCTCCTTTCCCAGGATCCTGGGAGCTCCTTCCAGGTCCTACATCTGGACGACGACAACTGAAGGTGCCGAGACTCAGGGACCCCCATCACCCTCGCCGAGCTGTGGGTAACTCTCCTGGTAGTGGGTAAGACAATTTTTTAATCAACAGCGAGGCTACCTATTCTGTTTTGCCGTCCTTCTCTGGACCTAGTCTTCCATCCAATATCCCTGTAGTAGGAGTAAGGGAAAAGCCATCCACTCCACGAAAAACTCCACTCCTTAATTGCTGCCTAGCCAACAACTACTTTGCGCACTCGTTCCTCATTCCCAGCTTAAAAGGGCCCCTATTGAAAGCAATCAGTGGAAATCAGTTTGGCTTTCCCCCACTTGCCTCAAACTTAAATTTTCTTAACTATCTCATACTCCCAAACCTTGCCAGGACCTTCCTTCTGGGTTTTGCCCATATTCCAACAAATGCTTTCATTCCTCATTCCTATACTAATACTGTGCCTTATTTTATTCTTCATCCATACGTTCAAATACCAACCATGGGTCCCGACCTTAATGACGCCCCTTAACAGCAGGAAGTAGCCAGACAGACCATGGCACCCCTTTATCACTATTATCAATAAAAGGACTGTTTGGACGAACGGAGGCAGGATGGTGCACTTCCGGGTTCTTCTTCACCACCAACTCTTCCCACGTGTGCGAGAATGCAGCTGACGCCCGGGAAGGTGCAGATTAAGCAGGCATGCACCAGGTGATGTCAATCCGAGGAGACCAAGATTTACCTGGTGACACCTGCGGAACGCCCCCCCTCCCCCGACATGCCCGTGCCCCGCCTATTGTCCTTCCACTCCTAGAAAAGTCACTCCCAGCAGATGCGCCGGGGGTGG
>NW_022320191.1:0-2199 GCF_002776525.5 Piliocolobus tephrosceles
ATAGGTGGGGCATGGGCGTGTCAGGGGCGTTCCGCAGGTGCGACCAGGTAAATCTTGGTCTCTTCAGATTGACGTCACCTGGCGCATGCCCAGTTGGTCTGCACCTTCCTGGGCGCCGGTGCCTTTTCGCGCGGGTGGGAAGAGTTGGGGGTGGGGGATGAAGAACCCGGAAGTGCACCATCTTGCCTCGGTTCGTCCAAACAGTCCAACCTTTTATTGATAATAGAGTTAAAGGGGCGCCGTGGTCTGTCTGGCTACTTCCTGCTGTTAAGGGGCGTCCTTAAGGTTGGGGCCCATGGTTGGTATTTGGACGCACGGATGAAAAATAAAATAAGGCACAGTATTAGTATAGGAATGAGGAATGGAAGCATTTGTTGGAATATGGGCAAAACCCAGAAGGATAGTCCTGGCAAGGTTGGGGAGTATGAGATAGTTAAGAAAATTTAGTAAGTTTGAGGCGAGTGGGGGAAAGCCAAACTGATTTCCACTGATTATTCTCAGTGGGGGCCCTTTTTAGTTGGGAATGAGGAATGAGTGCGCAAAGTACTTGTTGGCCAGGCAGCAATTAAGGGGTGGAGTTTTTCGTGGAGTGGATGGCTTTCCACTTACTCCTACTACAGAGATATTGGATGGAAGGCTAGGTCCAGAGAAGGACGGCAAAACAGAATAGGTAGCCTCGCTGTTGATTAAAAAAGTAATTGTCTTACCCGCTACCAGGAGAGTTACCCGCGGCTCGGCGAGGGTGATGGGGGTCCCCGAGTCTCGGCACCTTCAGTTGTCATCGTCCAGATGTAGGAGCTGGAAGGAGCTCCCAGGATCCTGGGAAAGGGGGTCACGTAGAGGCGCGGCACCTGTTCTCAGGGTGGGGCAATCAGACTTCCAGTTTCCTCCCTGCTGGCAAGCAGGGCAGGGGGTTGCTGGTGGACGAGGGTTAGAACATTCACTGGCCTAATGTCCTGATGCCTTGGGGCTCAGGGACCTTGCGGACACCTGTTGGCATAGTGTCCTGCCTTGCCGCACTTATAGCAGGCAGGCTCCTTTTGTAGCCTTGGAGTCTGCGGAGTATGTGCTCTCTGGCCTGGGGTTACGACTGGGCTGTAAAGCCGCTGCTAGGAGCTGTAACTCAGCCGTCTCCTCTCTGGAGCTATAGACCTTAAGGGCTAATTTAACCAGGTCTTGTATTGGTGTCTGAGGACCATCCTCTACCTTTTGAAGTTTTTTTACGAATGTCAGGAGCTGATTGAGAAATGAAATAAGACGCTCAATTTTGGAAAGATCGGCCAATGAAAAAGGGACATGTACTCTGACTACCCCCTCCGCCCCAGCCACCTCTCGCAAAGGCGCTAACACTGTAGGAGGGTGTGGGCAGAGATAGGGGACTCAAGACAGCCAGTTGGGGGCCCCGAAAGAGGCACGGGACTGAGTGGATTACTAGTAGATAAGGAGGAGGAAGGAGGAGTCTGGGCAGGAAGGGAGGGGGTGGAGAGAAGGAGTATAGGGACGAGAGCCCAAGGCCCAAAAGCCTTGTATGTAAATTTCGGACCACTTGCCTAGCCGCTGGCAGAAATTGCTGAGGTCAATCACACCACAGTGGAAAGGAAAATAAACCACTTCCTCCTAAGGTCTTGTTCAAGCTGTAAGGTTTTTTAAATTGGCTAGGAGGCACCCTAAGGGGGTGCTCTTTGGAAATTTGGACTGGGGGTTTCCCATTTGTTTCCTCTTTACCGACACACAATGGACACAATGGAAATGGAAGTGGATCTCTGCCTGGCTTCAAAGCGTCCTTTGGAACCAGCAGAGACAGACTGGAGGCTCTTGAAGCCAAAGTGGAGAGTACCTTCAGGTGGACGTCTCCGTCCTGCAAGGCTCTCCCAAGCCACTTGGTGGCTCAAAATGGACCTCGGACCTGCACAGGGTTTCTGGCCGAGGGAGGTAAAGAGCAGACAAGGGCACTTACCCCAGAGAGGCCGTGAGAGTGAGCGAAGCGGATCTCAGGTCCTGGTCCATCCGCCGCGTGGAACGAGGAGGAGGAGGCTCCCCGGACCCTGGGGGCCCTGAGGAGGGGTCTCCTCCCAGGTTCGGCACCATCTGTCTTGTTTTTCTAAGACCAGCCGAGCGGGCGCAAAAGAACCAGCGGGTAGGCAAGTGTAACAGCAAAACTGCACAGTTTATTTTGGTAACCTAAGGTGTGCGGGAGAA
>NW_022320192.1:0-2199 GCF_002776525.5 Piliocolobus tephrosceles
TTCTCCCGCACACCTTAGGTTACCAAAATAAACTGTGCAGTTTTGCTGTTACACTTGCCTACCCGCTGGTTCTTTTGCGCCCGCTCGGCTGGTCTTAGAAAAACAAGACAGATGGTGCCGAACCTGGGAGGAGACCCCTCCTCAGGGCCCCCAGGGTCCGGGGAGCCTCCTCCTCCTCGTTCCACGCGGCGGATGGACCAGGACCTGAGATCCGCTTCGCTCACTCTCACGGCCTCTCTGGGGTAAGTGCCCTTGTCTGCTCTTTACCTCCCTCGGCCAGAAACCCTGTGCAGGTCCGAGGTCCATTTTGAGCCACCAAGTGGCTTGGGAGAGCCTTGCAGGACGGAGACGTCCACCTGAAGGTACTCTCCACTTTGGCTTCAAGAGCCTCCAGTCTGTCTCTGCTGGTTCCAAAGGACGCTTTGAAGCCAGGCAGAGATCCACTTCCATTTCCATTGTGTCCATTGTGTGTCGGTAAAGAGGAAACAAATGGGAAACCCCCAGTCCAAATTTCCAAAGAGCACCCCCTTAGGGTGCCTCCTAGCCAATTTAAAAAACCTTACAGCTTGAACAAGACCTTAGGAGGAAGTGGTTTATTTTCCTTTCCACTGTGGTGTGATTGACCTCAGCAATTTCTGCCAGCGGCTAGGCAAGTGGTCCGAAATTTACATACAAGGCTTTTGGGCCTTGGGCTCTCGTCCCTATACTCCTTCTCTCCACCCCCTCCCTTCCTGCCCAGACTCCTCCTTCCTCCTCCTTATCTACTAGTAATCCACTCAGTCCCGTGCCTCTTTCGGGGCCCCCAACTGGCTGTCTTGAGTCCCCTATCTCTGCCCACACCCTCCTACAGTGTTAGCGCCTTTGCGAGAGGTGGCTGGGGCGGAGGGGGTAGTCAGAGTACATGTCCCTTTTTCATTGGCCGATCTTTCCAAAATTGAGCGTCTTATTTCATTTCTCAATCAGCTCCTGACATTCGTAAAAAAACTTCAAAAGGTAGAGGATGGTCCTCAGACACCAATACAAGACCTGGTTAAATTAGCCCTTAAGGTCTATAGCTCCAGAGAGGAGACGGCTGAGTTACAGCTCCTAGCAGCGGCTTTACAGCCCAGTCGTAACCCCAGGCCAGAGAGCACATACTCCGCAGACTCCAAGGCTACAAAAGGAGCCTGCCTGCTATAAGTGCGGCAAGGCAGGACACTATGCCAACAGGTGTCCGCAAGGTCCCTGAGCCCCAAGGCATCAGGACATTAGGCCAGTGAATGTTCTAACCCTCGTCCACCAGCAACCCCCTGCCCTGCTTGCCAGCAGGGAGGAAACTGGAAGTCTGATTGCCCCACCCTGAGAACAGGTGCCGCGCCTCTACGTGACCCCCTTTCCCAGGATCCTGGGAGCTCCTTCCAGCTCCTACATCTGGACGATGACAACTGAAGGTGCCGAGACTCGGGGACCCCCATCACCCTCGCCGAGCCGCGGGTAACTCTCCTGGTAGCGGGTAAGACAATTACTTTTTTAATCAACAGCGAGGCTACCTATTCTGTTTTGCCGTCCTTCTCTGGACCTAGCCTTCCATCCAATATCTCTGTAGTAGGAGTAAGTGGAAAGCCATCCACTCCACGAAAAACTCCACCCCTTAATTGCTGCCTGGCCAACAAGTACTTTGCGCACTCATTCCTCATTCCCAACTAAAAAGGGCCCCCACTGAGAATAATCAGTGGAAATCAGTTTGGCTTTCCCCCACTCGCCTCAAACTTACTAAATTTTCTTAACTATCTCATACTCCCCAACCTTGCCAGGACTATCCTTCTGGGTTTTGCCCATATTCCAACAAATGCTTCCATTCCTCATTCCTATACTAATACTGTGCCTTATTTTATTTTTCATCCGTGCGTCCAAATACCAACCATGGGCCCCAACCTTAAGGACGCCCCTTAACAGCAGGAAGTAGCCAGACAGACCACGGCGCCCCTTTAACTCTATTATCAATAAAAGGTTGGACTGTTTGGACGAACCGAGGCAAGATGGTGCACTTCCGGGTTCTTCATCCCCCACCCCCAACTCTTCCCACCCGCGCGAAAAGGCACCGGCGCCCAGGAAGGTGCAGACCAACTGGGCATGCGCCAGGTGACGTCAATCTGAAGAGACCAAGATTTACCTGGTCGCACCTGCGGAACGCCCCTGACACGCCCATGCCCCACCTAT
>NW_022320193.1:0-1772 GCF_002776525.5 Piliocolobus tephrosceles
GGTTAGTGGCTGATACCTAACCATGAAAAAAAAAAAATCACATTACAAGCATTTAGATCAGGTATCTATAAGAGATGGAGATCAGCCAGGCACGGTGGCTCACGCCTGTAATCCCAGCACTTTGGGAGGCCAAGGCGGGCAGATCACCTGAGGTCGGGAGTTCGAGACCAGCTTGACCAACATAGAGAAACCCCATCTCTACTAAAAATACAAAATTATCCAGCATGGTGGCTCGTGCCTGTAATTCTAGCCACTCAGGAGGATGATGCAGGAGAATCACTGGAACCCAGGAGGCAGAGATTACAGTTAGCTGAGATAGGGCCATTGCATTCCAGTCTGTGCAATAAGAGCAAAACTACATCTCAAAAAAAAGAGATGGAGATCAATACTAAAACAGTTAAATGTTACCTGCCCCAAGGAAAAGAAATTTAAATTATAGAAAAGTGATGAGGAAATTGCTGCTTTTTTATTTCAATAAGCCTAACAGACCATTGTCTCTCTATATTATGGGTATACAAAGTTGTCAAAAATAAAAATGTAAAGGGTTAACTCAGCTAAATAGAAGAGAGTTATAACAAAAATGGAGGGATTAGAGGAGGATGACAGTAAAAAACACCAGAGAAAGAAAGGGTTGTAACTACCAGTATCTAAAATGGCCACTGCCAGAAATACCATCAAAGTTCTCTGTATATGCTATGCACACATCAACTTTAGAACACTACCTTTACCAACATTACAGATGGGATGTTCAAGTTAAATGAATTGCTAAATAGGTCTATTTTCTGCCTTAAAACTATATGATATCTGTATTACAGCTCCAGGTTCTACTGTAGAACTCACTGCTAATAACACTGTCAAGTCTATTAACTAACAGCTCTCCTAAAACAGCCTTCAGAGCATAGCCTGTCACATACAGTGTCAATCATCTTTTTCTGAATAGTCTTCTTTACATCTTGAACCTTCTGTCCTTTAAATTCATCCACCAACATGATCTAAAAGGATGAGAAGGGAGAAAAACACATATAAAACAGTTAGAATCTGCCTTGAGTTTCTTCCCTAACTTTCTGTAACTAAATTTGCTTCTGCCCACTGAAATATTTTTAGTATGAAATTTATCACGTTTATAATAAGTTTTCATTTTGGTATAGCATGGATAACTAATATTTATAACACACTTATCGTTCTGTCAGTGATACCCACCTCACTAGGTATCACTGAGATACCTAGTGTGAGCATGATTAGGAAGGAATACTGACTTTCACTTCTTCTTAAGTTTCCACATGGACAGAATTCAACCACACTCACTCACCTCATTCCTGGCAGTTTCTAAAGGAACTAAGCATATTCGGCTTCATCTCATTAGGCTCCTCTTTCTAACTCCATCTGCTGCAAGTGAGTATTCTTTGCCTGGCCATCTGATAAAGTTTGCTCCTAGAAGGAGGTCTACTCTTTCACCTCTATCTTTTTCTCAGTAGGCCAATTACATTCTAGGGCAAAGTATTAGCTTATCCATTGTTGCCATCAATTAAGCCTCAATCCTCTTCCAGCTTTCTTTGGTAATAAAGCAGATATTTTCACCTACATGACTCTTATTTTCATCTACATGATTCTTACATTTCTCTCAAATTGTTTCTATCTTAGGTGGAAAAGACATGCATTCTCTTTTGACATTCTAAACCTCTAACATACCAAAATACTTCAATATCTATTTAATCCAACATTATAAAGTTATATTTAATGAGTGTAGTGATTAAGAACAAAAATCTGAATTA
>NW_022320194.1:0-1772 GCF_002776525.5 Piliocolobus tephrosceles
TAATTCAGATTTTTGTTCTTAATCACTACACTCATTAAATATAACTTTATAATGTTGGATTAAATAGATATTGAAGTATTTTGGTATGTTAGAGGTTTAGAATGTCAAAAGAGAATGCATGTCTTTTCCACCTAAGATAGAAACAATTTGAGAGAAATGTAAGAATCATGTAGATGAAAATAAGAGTCATGTAGGTGAAAATATCTGCTTTATTACCAAAGAAAGCTGGAAGAGGATTGAGGCTTAATTGATGGCAACAATGGATAAGCTAATACTTTGCCCTAGAATGTAATTGGCCTACTGAGAAAAAGATAGAGGTGAAAGAGTAGACCTCCTTCTAGGAGCAAACTTTATCAGATGGCCAGGCAAAGAATACTCACTTGCAGCAGATGGAGTTAGAAAGAGGAGCCTAATGAGATGAAGCCGAATATGCTTAGTTCCTTTAGAAACTGCCAGGAATGAGGTGAGTGAGTGTGGTTGAATTCTGTCCATGTGGAAACTTAAGAAGAAGTGAAAGTCAGTATTCCTTCCTAATCATGCTCACACTAGGTATCTCAGTGATACCTAGTGAGGTGGGTATCACTGACAGAACGATAAGTGTGTTATAAATATTAGTTATCCATGCTATACCAAAATGAAAACTTATTATAAACGTGATAAATTTCATACTAAAAATATTTCAGTGGGCAGAAGCAAATTTAGTTACAGAAAGTTAGGGAAGAAACTCAAGGCAGATTCTAACTGTTTTATATGTGTTTTTCTCCCTTCTCATCCTTTTAGATCATGTTGGTGGATGAATTTAAAGGACAGAAGGTTCAAGATGTAAAGAAGACTATTCAGAAAAAGATGATTGACACTGTATGTGACAGGCTATGCTCTGAAGGCTGTTTTAGGAGAGCTGTTAGTTAATAGACTTGACAGTGTTATTAGCAGTGAGTTCTACAGTAGAACCTGGAGCTGTAATACAGATATCATATAGTTTTAAGGCAGAAAATAGACCTATTTAGCAATTCATTTAACTTGAACATCCCATCTGTAATGTTGGTAAAGGTAGTGTTCTAAAGTTGATGTGTGCATAGCATATACAGAGAACTTTGATGGTATTTCTGGCAGTGGCCATTTTAGATACTGGTAGTTACAACCCTTTCTTTCTCTGGTGTTTTTTACTGTCATCCTCCTCTAATCCCTCCATTTTTGTTATAACTCTCTTCTATTTAGCTGAGTTAACCCTTTACATTTTTATTTTTGACAACTTTGTATACCCATAATATAGAGAGACAATGGTCTGTTAGGCTTATTGAAATAAAAAAGCAGCAATTTCCTCATCACTTTTCTATAATTTAAATTTCTTTTCCTTGGGGCAGGTAACATTTAACTGTTTTAGTATTGATCTCCATCTCTTTTTTTTGAGATGTAGTTTTGCTCTTATTGCACAGACTGGAATGCAATGGCCCTATCTCAGCTAACTGTAATCTCTGCCTCCTGGGTTCCAGTGATTCTCCTGCATCATCCTCCTGAGTGGCTAGAATTACAGGCACGAGCCACCATGCTGGATAATTTTGTATTTTTAGTAGAGATGGGGTTTCTCTATGTTGGTCAAGCTGGTCTCGAACTCCCGACCTCAGGTGATCTGCCCGCCTTGGCCTCCCAAAGTGCTGGGATTACAGGCGTGAGCCACCGTGCCTGGCTGATCTCCATCTCTTATAGATACCTGATCTAAATGCTTGTAATGTGATTTTTTTTTTTTCATGGTTAGGTATCAGCCACTAACC
>NW_022320195.1:0-1572 GCF_002776525.5 Piliocolobus tephrosceles
TTTCCAGGTTGTACAGTGGTCTCTTACCCTGCCCACAGAGCAGACCTAGGCAGAAGTCAGTTTTCATCCGTCCTAGTCCCTGATGTCACAGTGGAGCCTGATTCTGGTCTTTGCTGTGTGTTGGATGCTTTTCATCTCTTTTATTTGCAGCAGTTGACTTCCTCGTGGCTATTTACATTCTTTGAGACCTAGAAGCCAGCAAGGCCTGTAGCTTTAACCTTTCTTACTACTGTGTGTTTCTCTTCTATTTTGGGCCAATGAAAATGTTTGTCTTTGAACATAATGACTATATGGCAGTTCTTCAGATAAACAGAAACAAAGTGTATTGAATAGCATTAATAAAATATTTATTGTAAGGGATTGTGTCATGCAGTTGTGGAGACTGAAAGTCCAAGATCTATAATTGGCAAGTCTATGCAAAAGAACCAATTGTAAAGTTCCAATTCAAATCTGAAGGCCTGAGAACCAGGATAACTAATGGTGTAAGCCCCACGTCCAAGTTCAAATGCAGGAGAAGACTAAAGTCCCAGCTCAAAGACAGTGGGCAGAGAAACAGAATGCTCTCTTCTCCCACCTTTTTGTTCCATTTAGGTATTTAATAAATTGGATGAGACCTATCCACATTGAGGGGAGCAATGTTCTTTACTTACTCCACAGATTCAAATGTTGATCTCACCGAGAAACACTCTCACGGGCACACCCAGTGTGATGTTTAGCCAAATATCTGGGGTGCCCCGTGGCCCAGTCAAATTGACTTACAAAGTTTACCATCACAACTATACTGTTTCATATCATTTTTTAAAAGTTATTGATAAAAGTTTGGTGTGAGAAGAGCACTTAATCATTGAACTTTCTCTGCCATTTTCATTGGGGATCTAGAACAAATAAATGTTATTGCTTTATTTAGTAATAAACTTGGATAATTGTACATAGTGTATGGTTAACAATAATGCATAGAAATTTATTAAAAAGGTAATGAGTATATCTGTTATATATTGCTATATACCCTAGCTCCAGAAATTACTAGCTATGTGGTAGTTCATGAATTCCCAAATAATGTCAATTTTTTTATACTCAGTGTGTGTTTCCTCAGTTGCGCAGTGGAGATAGTAAAGAGTACCTATTTAATAGGATTATTGTCAAGATCATGTAAGGAGTTTAGGCTGGTGTCTGACACATGGAAAGCTCTTGATAGCTGTTGTCTATTATTGTTACTATTATTATTATCAGTGTTTGTGTATGTATGCAAAATTAAATGGAATATATGCCTGTCTTTGTATTCAGTTACTTATTCCGAGGGCAAAGCATAGGAATTAGACCTACGCAGTCACAGCCTTGTACTTTTTACACTGTATGTTTATTTTCCATATACCAGCTGCCTTGATGCAAAAATTGTGCACCAGGCTCTTTACCACTAGCCTTGTAAACCTAAATCCATAAAATAATGGTCAAGTACACTTACACACACACAAAGATTCTCTTTATCATATCATGTCTTTTTTTTTTTTTTGTGTGTGAGACAAAGTTTCGCTCTTGTTGCCTAGGCTGGAGTTCAGTGACCTGATCTTGGCT
>NW_022320196.1:0-1572 GCF_002776525.5 Piliocolobus tephrosceles
AGCCAAGATCAGGTCACTGAACTCCAGCCTAGGCAACAAGAGCGAAACTTTGTCTCACACACAAAAAAAAAAAAAAGACATGATATGATAAAGAGAATCTTTGTGTGTGTGTAAGTGTACTTGACCATTATTTTATGGATTTAGGTTTACAAGGCTAGTGGTAAAGAGCCTGGTGCACAATTTTTGCATCAAGGCAGCTGGTATATGGAAAATAAACATACAGTGTAAAAAGTACAAGGCTGTGACTGCGTAGGTCTAATTCCTATGCTTTGCCCTCGGAATAAGTAACTGAATACAAAGACAGGCATATATTCCATTTAATTTTGCATACATACACAAACACTGATAATAATAATAGTAACAATAATAGACAACAGCTATCAAGAGCTTTCCATGTGTCAGACACCAGCCTAAACTCCTTACATGATCTTGACAATAATCCTATTAAATAGGTACTCTTTACTATCTCCACTGCGCAACTGAGGAAACACACACTGAGTATAAAAAAATTGACATTATTTGGGAATTCATGAACTACCACATAGCTAGTAATTTCTGGAGCTAGGGTATATAGCAATATATAACAGATATACTCATTACCTTTTTAATAAATTTCTATGCATTATTGTTAACCATACACTATGTACAATTATCCAAGTTTATTACTAAATAAAGCAATAACATTTATTTGTTCTAGATCCCCAATGAAAATGGCAGAGAAAGTTCAATGATTAAGTGCTCTTCTCACACCAAACTTTTATCAATAACTTTTAAAAAATGATATGAAACAGTATAGTTGTGATGGTAAACTTTGTAAGTCAATTTGACTGGGCCACGGGGCACCCCAGATATTTGGCTAAACATCACACTGGGTGTGCCCGTGAGAGTGTTTCTCGGTGAGATCAACATTTGAATCTGTGGAGTAAGTAAAGAACATTGCTCCCCTCAATGTGGATAGGTCTCATCCAATTTATTAAATACCTAAATGGAACAAAAAGGTGGGAGAAGAGAGCATTCTGTTTCTCTGCCCACTGTCTTTGAGCTGGGACTTTAGTCTTCTCCTGCATTTGAACTTGGACGTGGGGCTTACACCATTAGTTATCCTGGTTCTCAGGCCTTCAGATTTGAATTGGAACTTTACAATTGGTTCTTTTGCATAGACTTGCCAATTATAGATCTTGGACTTTCAGTCTCCACAACTGCATGACACAATCCCTTACAATAAATATTTTATTAATGCTATTCAATACACTTTGTTTCTGTTTATCTGAAGAACTGCCATATAGTCATTATGTTCAAAGACAAACATTTTCATTGGCCCAAAATAGAAGAGAAACACACAGTAGTAAGAAAGGTTAAAGCTACAGGCCTTGCTGGCTTCTAGGTCTCAAAGAATGTAAATAGCCACGAGGAAGTCAACTGCTGCAAATAAAAGAGATGAAAAGCATCCAACACACAGCAAAGACCAGAATCAGGCTCCACTGTGACATCAGGGACTAGGACGGATGAAAACTGACTTCTGCCTAGGTCTGCTCTGTGGGCAGGGTAAGAGACCACTGTACAACCTGGAAA
>NW_022320197.1:0-1302 GCF_002776525.5 Piliocolobus tephrosceles
CACACCCACACATACAGACACACCCACACACACATACACACACACACATGCACAAATACACACAGAGACACACTGACACACACACAGACACACACGCAGACACCGACACACACAGACACACACACAGACACATACACATGCACACACACATGCATACACACCCACACATACAGACACACCCACATGTACACACACATGCACAGACACACACAGAGACACACACAGAGACACACTGACACACATGCAGACACACAGACACACACACACAGACACACACAGAACACACGCACAGACACACACACACACAGATACACACGCAGACACACACACATGCAGACACACACACGCACATGCTGACCCACAGGTGCACATACACACACAGGCCAAGCCGGCTGGTATTTCCTCTCTTCCCCTGTTTTGCCCAGGCACGCAGGCATCACAGTGTCTGCCAGCCACATCTTCCACCCAAACGTGAAGCCTGGGAGAGGAGCCTAGAGGGTAGGTAACAATAAGGTCAAGGGCAGTTGCTATGGCCTGCCTCAGAGGACCCATCCCAGATGAGGCACAGGCTGGGAAGGAGCCCAGGGGCAGCAGGGACCCAGGGGGAAGAGAAAGGATGGGGGGAAGATGTGGCTGGCAGACACTGTGATGCCTGCGTGCCTGGGCAAAACAGGGGAAGAGAGGAAATACCAGCCGGCTTGGCCTGTGTGTGTATGTGCACCTGTGGGTCAGCATGTGCGTGTGTGTGTCTGCATGTGTGTGTGTCTGCGTGTGTATCTGTGTGTGTGTGTGTCTGTGCGTGTGTTCTGTGTGTGTCTGTGTGTGTGTGTCTGTGTGTCTGCATGTGTGTCAGTGTGTCTCTGTGTGTGTCTCTGTGTGTGTCTGTGCATGTGTGTGTACATGTGGGTGTGTCTGTATGTGTGGGTGTGTATGCATGTGTGTGTGCATGTGTATGTGTCTGTGTGTGTGTCTGTATGTGTCGGTGTCTGCGTGTGTGTCTGTGTGTGTGTCAGTGTGTCTCTGTGTGTATTTGTGCATGTGTGTGTGTGTGTGTGTGTAAAATATGGTGCCGGCCAGGGGAAAGTGTGTGAAAAATTAATCAGGATAAGAGGATGAAGAGGTTAGTTTAAGAGGAGGCAGTCTGAGAAGGCCTCTCTGGAGGGGGAGCCAACAATATTGTACACATGCACACACACAGACACACCCACACATACAGACACACCCACACACACATACACACACACACATGCACAAATACACACAGAGACACACTGACACACACACAGACACACACGCAGACAC
>NW_022320199.1:0-1443 GCF_002776525.5 Piliocolobus tephrosceles
AAAAAAAAAAAAAAAAAAAATTCCAGGGCTGACTTGTCCTGGTGGTTTTGCTTGGTTTTGCTTTGTTTTTTCTTTTCAGTCAGCCCTGGAATTTTTTTTTGAGATGGAGTGGCACTCTGTCGCCCAGGCTGGAGTGCAGTGGCGCGATCTCAGGTCACTGCAAGCTCCGCCTCCTGGGTTCAAGCGATTCTCCCGCCTCAGCCTCCTGAGTAGCTGGGACTACAGGCATGCGCCACCACGCCCGGTTAATTTTTGTATTTTTAGTAGACACTGGGTTTCACCATGTTGGTCAGGGTGGTCTCGAACTCCTGATCTCAAGCGATCCGCCTGCCTCAGCCTCCCTAAGTGCTGGGATTATAGGCGGGAGCCACCGCACCCAGCCTGGTTTTCTGAGTGTCAGATAAGCCTCACTCACTGGCTGGGCGTGCGCGGGTGTCCACTCCTGGGGTCCCTTGTGCTGGGACTATTGGAGATGATTCCCCAGAGGAAAATATGGTGCTTGGAGCAGAAGGGAAAACCAGCCCTGGGCTGGCCCTCGTCGTGCATGGGAGGTACACAGGTCCTGGAAGCTTGTGAACTTGGCGCTGACCCTAGTCCTGACTCTGCAGGGCTATGTGACTCCAAGAAAGTCACTTCCCACCCTCCAACCTCATTTGCCCCCTATAAATGGGGTGCCTGCCTCACAGCCTCCCGGCAAGCAGCAAAGGGGACTCACCATGGTCCCATCCTGGGCAAGCACCTATTAACTAGGTGATTAACAG
This sequence comes from Piliocolobus tephrosceles, assembly GCF_002776525.5. NCBI lineage: Eukaryota > Metazoa > Chordata > Mammalia > Primates > Cercopithecidae > Piliocolobus > Piliocolobus tephrosceles. The sequence goes on from NW_022320199.1 coordinate 762, forward strand.
GAATCCACGCATGCCTGCTGTGGCCCTACTGTGCGCCCGGTACTGTCCACATCCCACCTGGAACCTGTAGCACTGGGGTCTGTGCCCATTTTACAGATAAGAAAACAGGCATAGGCTGGGCGCAGTGGCTCACGCCTGTAATCCCAGCAATTGGGGAGGCCAAGGCGGCTGGATCACCTGAGGTCAGGAGTTCGAGACCAGCCTGGCCAACATGGTGAAACCCTGTCTCTACTAAAAATACAAAAAATTAGCTGGGCCTGGTGGTGCTTGCGTATAATCCCAGCTACTCAGGAGGCTGACGCACGAGAATTGTTTGAACCCAGGAGGCGGATGTTGCAGTGAGCCAAGGTTGCACCACGGCACTCCAGCCTTGGCAACAAGAGCAAAACTCTGTCTCAAAAAAAAAAAAGAAAAGAAAAGAAAAGAAAAAAAACAAAAAGAAAAGAAAAGAAGCATAGAAGGGTCTCTGGGCCTGGCACACAGTGGGCACCCACGGCTGCTGTAACAAATCTGTATAAACTTCCTGGTTTAAAGCAACACACAGGTGGGGTGTGGTGGCTCACAACTGTAATCCCAGCACTTTGTGAGGCCAAGGCGGCTGGATCACCTGAGGTCAGGAGTTCGAGACCAGCCTGGCCAACATGGTGAAACCCTGTCTCTACTAAAAATACAAAAAATTAGC
>NW_022320200.1:0-1302 GCF_002776525.5 Piliocolobus tephrosceles
GTGTCTGCGTGTGTGTCTGTGTGTGTGTCAGTGTGTCTCTGTGTGTATTTGTGCATGTGTGTGTGTGTATGTGTGTGTGGGTGTGTCTGTATGTGTGGGTGTGTCTGTGTGTGTGCATGTGTACAATATTGTTGGCTCCCCCTCCAGAGAGGCCTTCTCAGACTGCCTCCTCTTAAACTAACCTCTTCATCCTCTTATCCTGATTAATTTTTCACACACTTTCCCCTGGCCGGCACCATATTTTACACACACACACACACACACATGCACAAATACACACAGAGACACACTGACACACACACAGACACACACGCAGACACCGACACATACAGACACACACACAGACACATACACATGCACACACACATGCATACACACCCACACATACAGACACACCCACATGTACACACACATGCACAGACACACACAGAGACACACACAGAGACACACTGACACACATGCAGACACACAGACACACACACACAGACACACACAGAACACACGCACAGACACACACACACACAGATACACACGCAGACACACACACATGCAGACACACACACGCACATGCTGACCCACAGGTGCACATACACACACAGGCCAAGCCGGCTGGTATTTCCTCTCTTCCCCTGTTTTGCCCAGGCACGCAGGCATCACAGTGTCTGCCAGCCACATCTTCCCCCCATCCTTTCTCTTCCCCCTGGGTCCCTGCTGCCCCTGGGCTCCTTCCCAGCCTGTGCCTCATCTGGGATGGGTCCTCTGAGGCAGGCCATAGCAACTGCCCTTGACCTTATTGTTACCTACCCTCTAGGCTCCTCTCCCAGGCTTCACGTTTGGGTGGAAGATGTGGCTGGCAGACACTGTGATGCCTGCGTGCCTGGGCAAAACAGGGGAAGAGAGGAAATACCAGCCGGCTTGGCCTGTGTGTGTATGTGCACCTGTGGGTCAGCATGTGCGTGTGTGTGTCTGCATGTGTGTGTGTCTGCGTGTGTATCTGTGTGTGTGTGTGTCTGTGCGTGTGTTCTGTGTGTGTCTGTGTGTGTGTGTCTGTGTGTCTGCATGTGTGTCAGTGTGTCTCTGTGTGTGTCTCTGTGTGTGTCTGTGCATGTGTGTGTACATGTGGGTGTGTCTGTATGTGTGGGTGTGTATGCATGTGTGTGTGCATGTGTATGTGTCTGTGTGTGTGTCTGTGTGTGTCGGTGTCTGCGTGTGTGTCTGTGTGTGTGTCAGTGTGTCTCTGTGTGTATTTGTGCATGTGTGTGTGTGTATGTGTGTGTGGGTGTGTCTGTATGTGTGGGTGTG
>NW_022320201.1:0-6344 GCF_002776525.5 Piliocolobus tephrosceles
GATGAAGAACCCGGAAGTACACCATCTTGCCTCGGTTCGTCCAAACAGTCCAACCTTTTGTTGATAATAGTGATAAAGGGGCGCCGTGGTCTGTCTGGCTACTTCCTGCTGTTAAGGGGCGTTGTTAAAGTCGGAGCCTATGGTTGGTATTTGGACGCACGGATGAAAAATAAAATAAGGCACAGTATTAGTGCAAGAATAAGAAGTGGAAGCATTTGTTGGAATATGGGCAGTTTGAATGTTAGTGTCTGCTAGGCTTGACTCGCTAACATAATAGCAGCACTCTTCTCCAGGGAAGAGACAAGTGCCTCCTTTTTCAGCTGTAAGCAAGTCCAGAGCTCGCCTATTTTGGGCAGCTACTTGGGCTATTGAGGTAGTTCGGCGCTGCAGGGAGGCCAGTCCTTCAGCTGATTCCAATAACTAGAGGGAGGAAAACAGCCCGTTTTTTGACGAAAGTGGCGTAGTAGCATAGAAAGTTGTTGGAAAAGCTCTGATACCTCTGCCTGGCTGTATAAAGTTAGACTGGGGACCAAGGACACAGGGACATAGAGGGATCAATTAATGGCTGTATGGTTAAGAGTTTTAGAGAGAGAGACCAGTTGTGTTGAAGGCCATGGGCAGGGCGGGGGCTGCCACTAGGTGGGGGCCTTCTAAAGCCTCACAGAGGAAGCGGTGGGAGAGATTGGTTATATTCACAGTGTAGGTTAAGTTTGGCCCTTGGCGGATAAGTGTGAGCCATGAGAAGGGGCCTCTATTGTGCGGAGAGAAGTTTGACAGCCTTAAGGAAGACAACTGGCAGAACTATGTACTACTGAGTGTGTTCGGCTGTCTTGTGGCCAAGTTTCAGTGATTAAAAAAATAACTGCCATACAGTAGGCGGACTAGCAAAGGTCTGAGTGTATGAGTGAGACGGCAATATAAATGTAAACTGAGACTACATTTTCAGTGTAGTTGCAGTGTCCCTTGTCACTGAAGATGTTCGATGAAAGTTAGAAGACGGGAGAACCACTGCTCTGGACTATTGTCCGGAGGTAGATATGGATCTGGGGCTATGTATTGAAAGTCTGATAGGTTTATGTAGAGGATGTTGAGAAAGCAAGCTAGGTGCCAGGGTCGGGGAGCATGAGATAGTCAAGGAAGCTTTGTAAGTTTGAGGCGAGTGGGGGAAAGTTGAACTGATGTCCACTGATTATTCTCAGTGGGGGCCCTTTTTAGCTGGGAAATATGAATCCAATGTGTGTGTCCTAGGAGTTTTGCTGCTGTATGTGTAGACAGGAGGACAATGTATGGACCTTTCCACCTGGGCTGTAAGTCTTTGGCTTGGATATCTTTTATGTATACTTGGTCCCCGGGACTGAGGGAGAGATGTGGGTTGTAGGCGTCTGTTGGAGGAGGGTGTGCTAACTCAGCGTGCTGTCTTAGGAGTTGTCTGAGAAGAGTGAGATATGGGAGGTAGTTCGCCAAAGGGGCTGGCAGGGAAGGTATTTGCTGGAGGGTTAGGGGCCGTCCGTAGACTAATTCGAATGGACTGAGGCCTGTTGGGCTTCGAGGTGCTGCCCGCAGCCGGGTCAGGGCTAAGGGAAGGAGGGTTACCCACGACTGCTGGGTTTCGATTGAGAGTTTGGTGAGCTGTTGTTTGATGAGTCCGTTAGCCTTTTCTACCTTACCAGAAGACTGAGGCCTATAAGGGATGTGGAGTTTCCAGGTGATGTGTAGGAGGGATGCCACCTGTTGGACTACCTTAGAGATGAATGCTGGGCCATTGTCGGATTGAAGAGTGACCGGGAGGCCAAACCTAGGAATAATATGTTCAGTGAGTATAGAGGCAACAATGTTAGCGGTTTCTCCTGTGGTAGGATAGGCCTCTATCCACCCTGAAAAAGTGTCCACAAGGGTTAAGAGGTATTTGAATTTTTTATGTTTTGGCATATGTGTGAAATCAATTTGCCAATCTTCACCTGGTTGGTGTCCTCTGAGTTGGTGGCTGGGATGGGGATTACGCAATGCGCCTTGAGGATTTGCCTTTAGACAGGTAGAGCACTGCTGGTTGATTGTCAGTAAGTGTTTTTGTAGTGTTGGACAATGGAGGAGGGGATTTAGAAAATTGTATAAGGCTTTGGGTCCTATATGTAAAGAGTTATGTATGTCTGTTAGAATGGTATGGAGTTGTGTTTCAGGAATAACTAGTTTGTTATCAATATATATCCAGTCACCTGTAGTTAGTTTGGCTGTTGGATTTTGTAATAGCTTAGCCTTTTCTTCCTGAGTGTAGTTAGGGGCATATTGGGGGGAGAGAAAACAGACAGAAGGAGGCTTAGGGGTGGAAAATCTGGCGGCTGACTCGGCAGTGACATCAGCGAAATTGTTGCCAGCTGCTATCGGGTCAGATGAAGTTTGGTGCCCTTTACAATGTATAATGGCTACCTTGGAAGGTGCTGACAGTGCATCTAGTAGTTTTAGTATTTGGTTTTTGTTAATAATAGGGGTACCGCCGGTGGTTAAAAACCCCCTCTCTCTCCAGATGACTGAATGAGTGTGTGCGATTAGAAAAGCATATTTAGAATCTGTGTATATGTTTACTGTTTTTCCTTTTGATAGCAGGAGTGCCTTGGTCAGTGCAGTGAGTTCTGCCTGCTGTGATGTGGTCCCTTGTGGTAGGGGTTTTGCCTCTAAAACTGCAGAGGAGGTAACTACTGCATATCCTGCCTGCCTGTTTCCTTGGGGGTTGATAAAGGAGCTGCCATCCACAAATAAGGTTAATTGTGCATTCTGAAGGGGCTGGTCATGCAAGTGTAGGTGGCTGGGGGGTTGAGCCTCCAGGACCTCAGGACAAGAATGTTTAGTATGGGGTGGTTTAAGAGAGTCTGGCAGTAAAGTGGCTGGATTTAGAGAGGAGCAAACTTCTAAAGTAACAGTGGGGTCTTCTATGAATAAGAGATGGAAAAGTTGGAGCCGGGATGGAGTTAAGTGGCTAATACTTTTATGAGAGATGAGATCCTGAAGACGGTGTGTGGAGAGGACCGTTAGATTACTGCCTCTAATGAGCTTTTTTGCTTCCTGGGTCAGGCAGGCTGCCGCTGCTAACGCACGCAGACAGGGTTGCCAGCCTTGTACAGTTGGGTCTAAGTGTTTGGATAGATAGGCCACAGGACGGTGGGTGTTATCGACAGGCTGGGCTAAGAGACCAACTGCCACTTTCTGCCTTTCATCTGTAAAGAGTTGGAAGGGACGCTGGAAATCAGGCAGTGAGAGAGTGGGTTGTGAGAGAAGGCAAGCTTTTAAGCGGGTGAAATGAGTCGAGATTAATTTGGGGTTGGACAAAGGCCCATGTGGGGTTTCTTTAACTGCGGCGTATAAAGGTTTGGCTAGGATTCCAAAATTGGGGATCCAATGTCTGAAGAAACCTATTAGACCTAGGAAAGATTGAATTTCTTTTGCATCTTGAGGGGGAAGAAGGTTACGTATTAGGGCCATGCGGTCGGTAGTTAGTGACCGGGTTGTTGGGGTGATTTCAATTCCCAAGTATATGACGGTTTGGCAAGAAATTTGGGCCTTGTGTTTAGATACTCTATAACCTAATGAGCCTAAATGGTTGAGGAGAGTTGCAGTGTCTAGAAGAGAGTCTTGTTTGGTAGGGCTACTGATTAGGAGATCATCTACATACTGCAGAACTTTGCTATTAGTGAGAGGGCAGGAGGCAAGGTCTTTCGCTAAGGCCTGACCAAAGAAATGGGGGCTGTCCCGGAACCCTTGTGGGAGGACTGTCCACGTCAGTTGAGTGGAGGTATGTGTGTCTGGGTCCTCCCATGTGAAGGCAAACAGGAACTGGCTGTCTGTGTGTAGGGGTATGGTAAAGAAGGCATCCTTAGGGTCTAGCACAGTAAAATAAGTAGAATTGGTAGGGATATGGGACAGAAGGGTGTAAGGGTTGGGAACTACAGGGTGTGTGGGACGGGTGGCTTCATTGACTAGTCGAAGATCCTGTACTAACCTATACGTTCCATCTGCCTTTTTAACTGGAAGTATTGGAGTGTTACAAGGGGAATGTGTGCGGACAAGGATATGTTGGCTAAGTAGTCGCGTGATAATTGGCTTTAAACCTTGTAGATGTGTCGGAGAGAGAGAGAATTGGGGGCGGTTTGGGAAACGAGTAGGATCTTTGAGCTTGACAAGAACTGGTGGGTGGTGGGCAGCTATGACCGGGGTGGAAGTGTCCCACACTTGAGGGTGTACAGAAATAGGGAAGATGGGGGATGGGGGCGACATAGGAGGAGCGTGTGCGCCTGCACAAAGCATGAGCAACAGGTCATGAGAGGGTTGAAGGGGAGTGGATGGGTTGGTGGGGATGTGTATGGAGGCCTTTAAGGTGCTCAGGATGTCTCGGCCTAGTAAGGGGGTAGGGCATGAGGGTATAATGAGGAACGAGTGCGCAAAATAGTTGTTGGCCAGGCAGCAATTAAGGAATGGAGTTTTTCGTGGAGTGGATGGCTTTCCGTCTACCCCTACTACAGAGATATTGGATGGAAGGCTAGGTCCAGAGAAGGACGGCAAAACAGAATAGGTAGCCTCGCTGTTGATTAAAAAAGTAATTGTCTTACCCGCTACCAGGAGAGTTACCCGTGGCTTGGCGAGGGTGATGGGGGTCCCCGAGTCTCGGCACCTTCAGTTGTCGTCGTCGTCCAGATGTAGGAGCTGGAAGGAGCTCCCAGGATCCTGGGAAAGGGAGTCACGTAGAGGCGCGGCACCTGTTCTCAGGGTGGGGCAATCCGACTTCCAATGTCCTTTCTGCTGGCAAGCAGGGCACGGGGTTGCTGGTGGATGAGGGTTAGGACATTCACTGGCCCAATGTCCTGATGCCTTGCACTTATAGCAAGGCTGCGTTGGGACTCGGGGACCCTGCGGACACCTGTTGGCATAGTGTCCCGCCTTGCCACACTTATAGCAGGCTCCTTTCGTGGCCTTGGAGTCTGTGGGGTATGTGCTCTCTGGTCTGGGGTTACGACTGGGCTGTAAAGCCGCTGCTAGGAGCTGGGCCTTCTGTTCAATGCAAGCCTGCCGTCTCCTCTCTGGAGCTATAGACCTTAAAGGCTAATTTAACCAGGTCTTGTATTGGTGTCTGAGGACCATCCTCTACCTTTTGAAGTTTTTTACGAATGTCAGGAGCTGATTGAGAAATGAAATAAGACGCCAAAATGGTGGCCCCTGTGTGGGAGGCCGGATCTAACCGGGTATACTGGGTTAGAACCTCAGTCAGTTTAGGGTAGAGGTTAGGATAACCTGGAGGTCATGCCAAGTTAAGTCATAGGCCTGACAAAGGTGTCTAAATTCCTTTATGTATATGGTAGGATTAGCTGAGAAATCACCTAAACGCTTCTCAATTTTGGAAAGATCGGCCAATGAAAAAGGGACATGTACTCTGACTACCCCCTCCGCCCCAGCCACCTCTCGCAAAGGCGCTAACACTGTAGGGGGGTGCGGGGCAGGAGTGGGGACATCAGCAGGGCACTTAGAGCGGGTGTGTGCAGAGACAGGAGACTCAAGACAGCCAGTTGGGGGCCCCGAAGGAGGCATGGGACTGAGTGGATTACTAGTAGGTAAGGAAGAGGAAGGAGGAGAGTCTGGATGGGGGGAGGAGGAGGAGTCTGGACAGGAAGGGAAGGGGTGGGGAGAGCGGGGAGAGAAGGAGTATAGGGACGAGAGCCTAAGGCCTAAAAGCCTCGTATGTAAATTTTGGACCACTTGCCTAGCCGCTGGCAGAAATTGCTGAGGTCGATCAAGCCACAGTGGAAAGGAAAATTAACCGCTTCCTCCTAAGTTCTTGTTCAAGCTGTAAGGTTTTTAAATTGGCTAGGAGGCACCCTAAGGGGGTGCTCTTTGGAAATTTGGACTGGGGGTTTCCCATTTGTTTCCTCTTTACCGACACACAATGGACACAATGGAAATGGAAGTGGATCTCTGCCTGGCTTCAAAGCGTCCTTTGGAACCAGCAGAGACAGACTGGAGGCTCTTGAAGCCAAAGTGGAGGGTACCTTCAGGCGGACGTCTCCGACCTGCAAGGCTCTCCGAAGCCACGTGGTGGCTTCCAGCCACTTGGTGGCTCAAAATGGACCTCGGACCTGCGCAGGATTTTGGCCGAGGGTGGTAAAGAGGAGACAAGGGCACTTACCCCAGAGAGGCCGTGAGAGTGAGCGAAGCGGGTCTCAGGTCCTGGTCCGTCCGCGGCGTGGAACGAGGAGGAGGAGGCTCCCCGGACCCTGGGGGCCCTGAGGAGGGGTCTCCTCCCGGGTTCGGCACCATCTGTCTTGTTTTTCTAAGACCAGCCGAGCGGGCGCAAAAGAACCAGC
>NW_022320202.1:0-6344 GCF_002776525.5 Piliocolobus tephrosceles
GCTGGTTCTTTTGCGCCCGCTCGGCTGGTCTTAGAAAAACAAGACAGATGGTGCCGAACCCGGGAGGAGACCCCTCCTCAGGGCCCCCAGGGTCCGGGGAGCCTCCTCCTCCTCGTTCCACGCCGCGGACGGACCAGGACCTGAGACCCGCTTCGCTCACTCTCACGGCCTCTCTGGGGTAAGTGCCCTTGTCTCCTCTTTACCACCCTCGGCCAAAATCCTGCGCAGGTCCGAGGTCCATTTTGAGCCACCAAGTGGCTGGAAGCCACCACGTGGCTTCGGAGAGCCTTGCAGGTCGGAGACGTCCGCCTGAAGGTACCCTCCACTTTGGCTTCAAGAGCCTCCAGTCTGTCTCTGCTGGTTCCAAAGGACGCTTTGAAGCCAGGCAGAGATCCACTTCCATTTCCATTGTGTCCATTGTGTGTCGGTAAAGAGGAAACAAATGGGAAACCCCCAGTCCAAATTTCCAAAGAGCACCCCCTTAGGGTGCCTCCTAGCCAATTTAAAAACCTTACAGCTTGAACAAGAACTTAGGAGGAAGCGGTTAATTTTCCTTTCCACTGTGGCTTGATCGACCTCAGCAATTTCTGCCAGCGGCTAGGCAAGTGGTCCAAAATTTACATACGAGGCTTTTAGGCCTTAGGCTCTCGTCCCTATACTCCTTCTCTCCCCGCTCTCCCCACCCCTTCCCTTCCTGTCCAGACTCCTCCTCCTCCCCCCATCCAGACTCTCCTCCTTCCTCTTCCTTACCTACTAGTAATCCACTCAGTCCCATGCCTCCTTCGGGGCCCCCAACTGGCTGTCTTGAGTCTCCTGTCTCTGCACACACCCGCTCTAAGTGCCCTGCTGATGTCCCCACTCCTGCCCCGCACCCCCCTACAGTGTTAGCGCCTTTGCGAGAGGTGGCTGGGGCGGAGGGGGTAGTCAGAGTACATGTCCCTTTTTCATTGGCCGATCTTTCCAAAATTGAGAAGCGTTTAGGTGATTTCTCAGCTAATCCTACCATATACATAAAGGAATTTAGACACCTTTGTCAGGCCTATGACTTAACTTGGCATGACCTCCAGGTTATCCTAACCTCTACCCTAAACTGACTGAGGTTCTAACCCAGTATACCCGGTTAGATCCGGCCTCCCACACAGGGGCCACCATTTTGGCGTCTTATTTCATTTCTCAATCAGCTCCTGACATTCGTAAAAAACTTCAAAAGGTAGAGGATGGTCCTCAGACACCAATACAAGACCTGGTTAAATTAGCCTTTAAGGTCTATAGCTCCAGAGAGGAGACGGCAGGCTTGCATTGAACAGAAGGCCCAGCTCCTAGCAGCGGCTTTACAGCCCAGTCGTAACCCCAGACCAGAGAGCACATACCCCACAGACTCCAAGGCCACGAAAGGAGCCTGCTATAAGTGTGGCAAGGCGGGACACTATGCCAACAGGTGTCCGCAGGGTCCCCGAGTCCCAACGCAGCCTTGCTATAAGTGCAAGGCATCAGGACATTGGGCCAGTGAATGTCCTAACCCTCATCCACCAGCAACCCCGTGCCCTGCTTGCCAGCAGAAAGGACATTGGAAGTCGGATTGCCCCACCCTGAGAACAGGTGCCGCGCCTCTACGTGACTCCCTTTCCCAGGATCCTGGGAGCTCCTTCCAGCTCCTACATCTGGACGACGACGACAACTGAAGGTGCCGAGACTCGGGGACCCCCATCACCCTCGCCAAGCCACGGGTAACTCTCCTGGTAGCGGGTAAGACAATTACTTTTTTAATCAACAGCGAGGCTACCTATTCTGTTTTGCCGTCCTTCTCTGGACCTAGCCTTCCATCCAATATCTCTGTAGTAGGGGTAGACGGAAAGCCATCCACTCCACGAAAAACTCCATTCCTTAATTGCTGCCTGGCCAACAACTATTTTGCGCACTCGTTCCTCATTATACCCTCATGCCCTACCCCCTTACTAGGCCGAGACATCCTGAGCACCTTAAAGGCCTCCATACACATCCCCACCAACCCATCCACTCCCCTTCAACCCTCTCATGACCTGTTGCTCATGCTTTGTGCAGGCGCACACGCTCCTCCTATGTCGCCCCCATCCCCCATCTTCCCTATTTCTGTACACCCTCAAGTGTGGGACACTTCCACCCCGGTCATAGCTGCCCACCACCCACCAGTTCTTGTCAAGCTCAAAGATCCTACTCGTTTCCCAAACCGCCCCCAATTCTCTCTCTCTCCGACACATCTACAAGGTTTAAAGCCAATTATCACGCGACTACTTAGCCAACATATCCTTGTCCGCACACATTCCCCTTGTAACACTCCAATACTTCCAGTTAAAAAGGCAGATGGAACGTATAGGTTAGTACAGGATCTTCGACTAGTCAATGAAGCCACCCGTCCCACACACCCTGTAGTTCCCAACCCTTACACCCTTCTGTCCCATATCCCTACCAATTCTACTTATTTTACTGTGCTAGACCCTAAGGATGCCTTCTTTACCATACCCCTACACACAGACAGCCAGTTCCTGTTTGCCTTCACATGGGAGGACCCAGACACACATACCTCCACTCAACTGACGTGGACAGTCCTCCCACAAGGGTTCCGGGACAGCCCCCATTTCTTTGGTCAGGCCTTAGCGAAAGACCTTGCCTCCTGCCCTCTCACTAATAGCAAAGTTCTGCAGTATGTAGATGATCTCCTAATCAGTAGCCCTACCAAACAAGACTCTCTTCTAGACACTGCAACTCTCCTCAACCATTTAGGCTCATTAGGTTATAGAGTATCTAAACACAAGGCCCAAATTTCTTGCCAAACCGTCATATACTTGGGAATTGAAATCACCCCAACAACCCGGTCACTAACTACCGACCGCATGGCCCTAATACGTAACCTTCTTCCCCCTCAAGATGCAAAAGAAATTCAATCTTTCCTAGGTCTAATAGGTTTCTTCAGACATTGGATCCCCAATTTTGGAATCCTAGCCAAACCTTTATACGCCGCAGTTAAAGAAACCCCACATGGGCCTTTGTCCAACCCCAAATTAATCTCGACTCATTTCACCCGCTTAAAAGCTTGCCTTCTCTCACAACCCACTCTCTCACTGCCTGATTTCCAGCGTCCCTTCCAACTCTTTACAGATGAAAGGCAGAAAGTGGCAGTTGGTCTCTTAGCCCAGCCTGTCGATAACACCCACCGTCCTGTGGCCTATCTATCCAAACACTTAGACCCAACTGTACAAGGCTGGCAACCCTGTCTGCGTGCGTTAGCAGCGGCAGCCTGCCTGACCCAGGAAGCAAAAAAGCTCATTAGAGGCAGTAATCTAACGGTCCTCTCCACACACCGTCTTCAGGATCTCATCTCTCATAAAAGTATTAGCCACTTAACTCCATCCCGGCTCCAACTTTTCCATCTCTTATTCATAGAAGACCCCACTGTTACTTTAGAAGTTTGCTCCTCTCTAAATCCAGCCACTTTACTGCCAGACTCTCTTAAACCACCCCATACTAAACATTCTTGTCCTGAGGTCCTGGAGGCTCAACCCCCCAGCCACCTACACTTGCATGACCAGCCCCTTCAGAATGCACAATTAACCTTATTTGTGGATGGCAGCTCCTTTATCAACCCCCAAGGAAACAGGCAGGCAGGATATGCAGTAGTTACCTCCTCTGCAGTTTTAGAGGCAAAACCCCTACCACAAGGGACCACATCACAGCAGGCAGAACTCACTGCACTGACCAAGGCACTCCTGCTATCAAAAGGAAAAACAGTAAACATATACACAGATTCTAAATATGCTTTTCTAATCGCACACACTCATTCAGTCATCTGGAGAGAGAGGGGGTTTTTAACCACCGGCGGTACCCCTATTATTAACAAAAACCAAATACTAAAACTACTAGATGCACTGTCAGCACCTTCCAAGGTAGCCATTATACATTGTAAAGGGCACCAAACTTCATCTGACCCGATAGCAGCTGGCAACAATTTCGCTGATGTCACTGCCGAGTCAGCCGCCAGATTTTCCACCCCTAAGCCTCCTTCTGTCTGTTTTCTCTCCCCCCAATATGCCCCTAACTACACTCAGGAAGAAAAGGCTAAGCTATTACAAAATCCAACAGCCAAACTAACTACAGGTGACTGGATATATATTGATAACAAACTAGTTATTCCTGAAACACAACTCCATACCATTCTAACAGACATACATAACTCTTTACATATAGGACCCAAAGCCTTATACAATTTTCTAAATCCCCTCCTCCATTGTCCAACACTACAAAAACACTTACTGACAATCAACCAGCAGTGCTCTACCTGTCTAAAGGCAAATCCTCAAGGCGCATTGCGTAATCCCCATCCCAGCCACCAACTCAGAGGACACCAACCAGGTGAAGATTGGCAAATTGATTTCACACATATGCCAAAACATAAAAAATTCAAATACCTCTTAACCCTTGTGGACACTTTTTCAGGGTGGATAGAGGCCTATCCTACCACAGGAGAAACCGCTAACATTGTTGCCTCTATACTCACTGAACATATTATTCCTAGGTTTGGCCTCCCGGTCACTCTTCAATCCGACAATGGCCCAGCATTCATCTCTAAGGTAGTCCAACAGGTGGCATCCCTCCTACACATCACCTGGAAACTCCACATCCCTTATAGGCCTCAGTCTTCTGGTAAGGTAGAAAAGGCTAACGGACTCATCAAACAACAGCTCACCAAACTCTCAATCGAAACCCAGCAGTCGTGGGTAACCCTCCTTCCCTTAGCCCTGACCCGGCTGCGGGCAGCACCTCGAAGCCCAACAGGCCTCAGTCCATTCGAATTAGTCTACGGACGGCCCCTAACCCTCCAGCAAATACCTTCCCTGCCAGCCCCTTTGGCGAACTACCTCCCATATCTCACTCTTCTCAGACAACTCCTAAGACAGCACGCTGAGTTAGCACACCCTCCTCCAACAGACGCCTACAACCCACATCTCTCCCTCAGTCCCGGGGACCAAGTATACATAAAAGATATCCAAGCCAAAGACTTACAGCCCAGGTGGAAAGGTCCATACATTGTCCTCCTGTCTACACATACAGCAGCAAAACTCCTAGGACACACACATTGGATTCATATTTCCCAGCTAAAAAGGGCCCCCACTGAGAATAATCAGTGGACATCAGTTCAACTTTCCCCCACTCGCCTCAAACTTACAAAGCTTCCTTGACTATCTCATGCTCCCCGACCCTGGCACCTAGCTTGCTTTCTCAACATCCTCTACATAAACCTATCAGACTTTCAATACATAGCCCCAGATCCATATCTACCTCCGGACAATAGTCCAGAGCAGTGGTTCTCCCGTCTTCTAACTTTCATCGAACATCTTCAGTGACAAGGGACACTGCAACTACACTGAAAATGTAGTCTCAGTTTACATTTATATTGCCGTCTCACTCATACACTCAGACCTTTGCTAGTCCGCCTACTGTATGGCAGTTATTTTTTTAATCACTGAAACTTGGCCACAAGACAGCCGAACACACTCAGTAGTACATAGTTCTGCCAGTTGTCTTCCTTAAGGCTGTCAAACTTCTCTCCGCACAATAGAGGCCCCTTCTCATGGCTCACACTTATCCGCCAAGGGCCAAACTTAACCTACACTGTGAATATAACCAATCTCTCCCACCGCTTCCTCTGTGAGGCTTTAGAAGGCCCCCACCTAGTGGCAGCCCCCGCCCTGCCCATGGCCTTCAACACAACTGGTCTCTCTCTCTAAAACTCTTAACCATACAGCCATTAATTGATCCCTCTATGTCCCTGTGTCCTTGGTCCCCAGTCTAACTTTATACAGCCAGGCAGAGGTATCAGAGCTTTTCCAACAACTTTCTATGCTACTACGCCACTTTCGTCAAAAAACGGGCTGTTTTCCTCCCTCTAGTTATTGGAATCAGCTGAAGGACTGGCCTCCCTGCAGCGCCGAACTACCTCAATAGCCCAAGTAGCTGCCCAAAATAGGCGAGCTCTGGACTTGCTTACAGCTGAAAAAGGAGGCACTTGTCTCTTCCCTGGAGAAGAGTGCTGCTATTATGTTAGCGAGTCAAGCCTAGCAGACACTAACATTCAAACTGCCCATATTCCAACAAATGCTTCCACTTCTTATTCTTGCACTAATACTGTGCCTTATTTTATTTTTCATCCGTGCGTCCAAATACCAACCATAGGCTCCGACTTTAACAACGCCCCTTAACAGCAGGAAGTAGCCAGACAGACCACGGCGCCCCTTTATCACTATTATCAACAAAAGGTTGGACTGTTTGGACGAACCGAGGCAAGATGGTGTACTTCCGGGTTCTTCATC
>NW_022320203.1:0-2777 GCF_002776525.5 Piliocolobus tephrosceles
AGCGGAGGCAGGATGGTGCACTTCCGGGTTCTTCTTCACCACCAACTCTTCCCGTGTGTGTGAGAATGCAGCTGACGCCCGGGAAGGTGCAGATTAATCAGGCATGCACCAGGTGATGTCAATCCGAAGAGACCAAGATTTACCTGGTGGCTCCTGTGGAGCGACATGCCCGTGCCCCACCTATTGCCCTTCCACTCCTAGAAAAGTCGCTCCCAGCAGATGCACTGGGGGCGGGCTTTCTCAGCCCCCACTCTTGTCGGGACTGTATTAGAAACCCCCCCTCCCTTCCCCCAGCTCCGGTCCCTGAAGCTAGATGACCAAAGAATAAATTTGCAGTTTTGCTTTTAGCCTTGCCTACTCGCTGGTTCTTTTGTGCCCACTCTGGTGGTCTTAGAAAAACAAATCAGTTGGTGCCGAACCCAGGAGGAGACCCCCTCCTCAGGGCCCCCAGGGTCCGGGGAGCCTCCTCCTCCTCCTCGTTCCACGCCACGGACGGACCAGGACCTGAGACCTGCTTCCCTCACTCTCACGGCCTCTCTGGGGTAAGTGCCCTTGTCTCCTCTTTACCTCCCTCGGCCAAAATCCTGCGCAGGTCCGAGGTCCATTTTGAGCCACCAAGTGGCTCGGGAGAGCTGTTCAGGACGGAGACGTCCACCTGAAGGTAATCTCCACTTTGGCTCCATGAGCCTCCAGTCTGCCTCTGCTGGTTCCAAAGGACGCTTTGAAGCCAGGCAGAGATCCACTTCCATTTCCGTTGTGTCCATTGTGTCCCTCGGCCAAAATCCTGCGCAGGTCTGAGGTCCATTTTGAGCCACCAAGTGGCTCGGGAGACCCCGTTCAGGACGGAGACGTCCGCCTGAAGGTAATCTCCACTTTGGCTCCATGAGCCTCCAGTCTGTCTCTGCTGGTTCCAAAGGACGCTTTGAAGCCAGGCAGAGATCCACTTCCATTTCCATTGTGTCCATTGTGTAAGTAAAGAGGAAACAAATGGGAAACCCCCAGTCCAAATTTCCAAAGAGCACCCCCTTAGGGTGCCTCCTAGCCAATTTAAAAACCTTACAGCTTGAACAAGACCTTAGGAGGAAGCGGTTAATTTTCCTTTCCACTGTGGCGTGATCGACCTCAGCAATTTCTGCCAGCGGCTAGGCAAGTGGTCTGAAATTAATTACGTACAAGGCTTTTGGGCCTTAAGCTCTCGTCCCTATACTCCTCCTTCTCTCCAACCCCTCCCTTCCTGCCCAGACTCCTCCTTCTTCCTCCTTATCTACTAGTAATCCACTCGGTCCCATGCCTCCTTCGGGGCCCCCAACTGGCTGTCTTGAGTCCCCTATCTCTGCCCACACCCTCCTACAGTGTTAGCACCTTTGTGAGAGGTGGCTGGGGCGGAGGGGGTAGTCAGAGTACATGTCCCTTTTTCATTGGCCGATCTTTCCAAAATTGAGAAGCGTTTAGGTGATTTCTCAGCTAATCCTACCATATACATAAAGGAATTTAGACACCTTTGTCAGGCCTATGACTTAACTTGGCATGACCTCCACGTTATCCTAACCTCTACCCCAAACTGACTGAGATTCTAACCCAATATACCCTGTTAGATCCAGCCTCCACCACAGGGGCCACCATTTTGGCATCTTATTTCATTTCTCAATCAGCTCCTGACATTCGTAAAAAAAAAAAAACTTCAAAAGGTAGAGGATGGTCCTCAGATACCAATACAAGACCTAGTTAAATTAGCCTTTAAGGTCTAAAACTCCAGAGAGAAGACGGCAAGCTTGCCTTGAACAGAAGGTTCAGCTCCTAGCAGCGGCTTTACAGCCCAGTCGTAACCCCAGGCCAGAGAGCACACACCCCACAGACTCCAAGGCTGCAAAAAGAGCCTGCTATAAGTGCGGCAAGGCAGGACACTATGCCAACAGGTGTCCGCAGGGTCCCCGAGCCCCAACGCAGCCTTGCTATAAGTGCAAGGCATCAGGACATTAGGCCAGTGAATGTCCTAACCTTCGTCCACCAGCAACCCCCTGCCCTGCTTGCCAGCAGGGAGGACATTGGAAGTCTGATTGCCCCACCCTGAGAACAGGTGTTGCGTCTCCACGTGACCCCCTTTCCCAGGATCCTGGGAGCTCCTTCCAGCTCCTACATCTGGACGACGACAACTAAAGGTGCCGAGACTCGGGACCCCCATCACCCTCGCCAAGCCGCGGGTAACTCTCCTGGTAGCGGGTAAGACAATTTTTTAATTGACAGCGAGCCTACCTATTCTGTTTTGCCGTCCTTCTCTGGACTTAGCCTTCCATCCAATATCTCTGTAGTAGGAGTAAGGGGAAAGCCATCCACTCCACGAAAAACTCCACTCCTTAATTGCTGCCTGGCCAACAACTACTTTGCGCACTCATTCCTCATTCCCAGCTTAAAAGGGCCCCTACCGAAAGCAATCAGTGGAAATCAGTTTGGCTTTCCCCCACTCGCCTCAAACTTACTAAATTTTCTTAACTATCTCATACTCCCCAACCTTGCCAGGACCTTCCTTCTGGGTTTTGCCCATATTCCAACAAATGCTTTCATTCCTCATTCCTATACTAATACTGTGCCTTATTTTATTCTTCATCCATACGTCCAAATACCAACCATGGGCCCCGACCTTAATGACGCCCCTTAACAGCAGGAAGTAGCCAGACAGACCACGGCGCCCCTTTATCACTATTATCAATAAAAGGTTGGACTGTTTGGACTAGCGGAGGCAGGATGGTGCACTTCCGGGTTCTTCTTCACCACCAACT
>NW_022320204.1:0-2777 GCF_002776525.5 Piliocolobus tephrosceles
AGTTGGTGGTGAAGAAGAACCCGGAAGTGCACCATCCTGCCTCCGCTAGTCCAAACAGTCCAACCTTTTATTGATAATAGTGATAAAGGGGCGCCGTGGTCTGTCTGGCTACTTCCTGCTGTTAAGGGGCGTCATTAAGGTCGGGGCCCATGGTTGGTATTTGGACGTATGGATGAAGAATAAAATAAGGCACAGTATTAGTATAGGAATGAGGAATGAAAGCATTTGTTGGAATATGGGCAAAACCCAGAAGGAAGGTCCTGGCAAGGTTGGGGAGTATGAGATAGTTAAGAAAATTTAGTAAGTTTGAGGCGAGTGGGGGAAAGCCAAACTGATTTCCACTGATTGCTTTCGGTAGGGGCCCTTTTAAGCTGGGAATGAGGAATGAGTGCGCAAAGTAGTTGTTGGCCAGGCAGCAATTAAGGAGTGGAGTTTTTCGTGGAGTGGATGGCTTTCCCCTTACTCCTACTACAGAGATATTGGATGGAAGGCTAAGTCCAGAGAAGGACGGCAAAACAGAATAGGTAGGCTCGCTGTCAATTAAAAAATTGTCTTACCCGCTACCAGGAGAGTTACCCGCGGCTTGGCGAGGGTGATGGGGGTCCCGAGTCTCGGCACCTTTAGTTGTCGTCGTCCAGATGTAGGAGCTGGAAGGAGCTCCCAGGATCCTGGGAAAGGGGGTCACGTGGAGACGCAACACCTGTTCTCAGGGTGGGGCAATCAGACTTCCAATGTCCTCCCTGCTGGCAAGCAGGGCAGGGGGTTGCTGGTGGACGAAGGTTAGGACATTCACTGGCCTAATGTCCTGATGCCTTGCACTTATAGCAAGGCTGCGTTGGGGCTCGGGGACCCTGCGGACACCTGTTGGCATAGTGTCCTGCCTTGCCGCACTTATAGCAGGCTCTTTTTGCAGCCTTGGAGTCTGTGGGGTGTGTGCTCTCTGGCCTGGGGTTACGACTGGGCTGTAAAGCCGCTGCTAGGAGCTGAACCTTCTGTTCAAGGCAAGCTTGCCGTCTTCTCTCTGGAGTTTTAGACCTTAAAGGCTAATTTAACTAGGTCTTGTATTGGTATCTGAGGACCATCCTCTACCTTTTGAAGTTTTTTTTTTTTTACGAATGTCAGGAGCTGATTGAGAAATGAAATAAGATGCCAAAATGGTGGCCCCTGTGGTGGAGGCTGGATCTAACAGGGTATATTGGGTTAGAATCTCAGTCAGTTTGGGGTAGAGGTTAGGATAACGTGGAGGTCATGCCAAGTTAAGTCATAGGCCTGACAAAGGTGTCTAAATTCCTTTATGTATATGGTAGGATTAGCTGAGAAATCACCTAAACGCTTCTCAATTTTGGAAAGATCGGCCAATGAAAAAGGGACATGTACTCTGACTACCCCCTCCGCCCCAGCCACCTCTCACAAAGGTGCTAACACTGTAGGAGGGTGTGGGCAGAGATAGGGGACTCAAGACAGCCAGTTGGGGGCCCCGAAGGAGGCATGGGACCGAGTGGATTACTAGTAGATAAGGAGGAAGAAGGAGGAGTCTGGGCAGGAAGGGAGGGGTTGGAGAGAAGGAGGAGTATAGGGACGAGAGCTTAAGGCCCAAAAGCCTTGTACGTAATTAATTTCAGACCACTTGCCTAGCCGCTGGCAGAAATTGCTGAGGTCGATCACGCCACAGTGGAAAGGAAAATTAACCGCTTCCTCCTAAGGTCTTGTTCAAGCTGTAAGGTTTTTAAATTGGCTAGGAGGCACCCTAAGGGGGTGCTCTTTGGAAATTTGGACTGGGGGTTTCCCATTTGTTTCCTCTTTACTTACACAATGGACACAATGGAAATGGAAGTGGATCTCTGCCTGGCTTCAAAGCGTCCTTTGGAACCAGCAGAGACAGACTGGAGGCTCATGGAGCCAAAGTGGAGATTACCTTCAGGCGGACGTCTCCGTCCTGAACGGGGTCTCCCGAGCCACTTGGTGGCTCAAAATGGACCTCAGACCTGCGCAGGATTTTGGCCGAGGGACACAATGGACACAACGGAAATGGAAGTGGATCTCTGCCTGGCTTCAAAGCGTCCTTTGGAACCAGCAGAGGCAGACTGGAGGCTCATGGAGCCAAAGTGGAGATTACCTTCAGGTGGACGTCTCCGTCCTGAACAGCTCTCCCGAGCCACTTGGTGGCTCAAAATGGACCTCGGACCTGCGCAGGATTTTGGCCGAGGGAGGTAAAGAGGAGACAAGGGCACTTACCCCAGAGAGGCCGTGAGAGTGAGGGAAGCAGGTCTCAGGTCCTGGTCCGTCCGTGGCGTGGAACGAGGAGGAGGAGGAGGCTCCCCGGACCCTGGGGGCCCTGAGGAGGGGGTCTCCTCCTGGGTTCGGCACCAACTGATTTGTTTTTCTAAGACCACCAGAGTGGGCACAAAAGAACCAGCGAGTAGGCAAGGCTAAAAGCAAAACTGCAAATTTATTCTTTGGTCATCTAGCTTCAGGGACCGGAGCTGGGGGAAGGGAGGGGGGGTTTCTAATACAGTCCCGACAAGAGTGGGGGCTGAGAAAGCCCGCCCCCAGTGCATCTGCTGGGAGCGACTTTTCTAGGAGTGGAAGGGCAATAGGTGGGGCACGGGCATGTCGCTCCACAGGAGCCACCAGGTAAATCTTGGTCTCTTCGGATTGACATCACCTGGTGCATGCCTGATTAATCTGCACCTTCCCGGGCGTCAGCTGCATTCTCACACACACGGGAAGAGTTGGTGGTGAAGAAGAACCCGGAAGTGCACCATCCTGCCTCCGCT
>NW_022320205.1:0-7875 GCF_002776525.5 Piliocolobus tephrosceles
AAGATAAGGGAGTAAATCAGCAGTAAGGCTTACAGATACACGGAGCTGTTACATTTTCCCAGTATCGGGCAGGTGACAGATGTTTTTCTTTTACTGAGATTTAAAGGAATGGTACTGACCTTCAAACCAAGCAGGCCTTGAACATTTATCTAACAAAGCACATTCCTTACAGCCCAGAATCCTTTCAACTTTAATTAGCACAGCAATGTTTCTAGCAAGGACAAGATTGGGGGTAGAGTCACAGATTAACAACATCTCAAATATAGAGCCGAATGGAGTCTCTTAAACTTACTTCTATCTATAATAACACAGTAACAGGCTAACCTATTTTTTCCCTACATTTCCCCCTTTTCTCTTTTTTAACACAATCACCTTTATCATCATGACACCGAGATTACATACTTTATAAGGTAATAGAATATTACAGAATAAGTGGGGACAGGATGGTGTTAACATTAACATTAAAATTGCCAATGAAATTTTAGGGCACGCATAGTCATTGATAACATTTTATCAGGAAATAGGGTTTGAGCGCAGACAACCTGACTGGCCAAAATTTATTAGGTGGGAATTTTTTTCCCTCCCAATAAGCCTGAGAGCACTACAGGATGCCGGGGCTTATTTCATCCCTTTGGCTTCAACTGTAAAAGGCGGCACGCCTCCAAGGGGGTCGTTTATAGGCCTACCCTTAGAGCGCATTCTCTTTCTCAGGGATATTCCATGCTGAGAAAAAGAATTCAGCGATATCTCTCCTATTTGTGTGCAAAAGGAGAAAAGATATGGCTCTGTCCGTCCGGCTCACCGGCGGCCAGTTCAAGGTTACCTCCCTTGTTTCCTGAACATCGCTGTTATCTCGTTCTTTTTTTAAGATGCTCAGTTTTCATACTGTTTAAACACACATGCTCTACAAACAATTTGTGTAGTTAAGGCAATTATCATAGGGTCTTGAGGTGACATATATCTTCCTCATCTTACAAAGAAAATGATGGGATTAAGAGATTAAAGACAGACATAAGAAATTACAAAAGTATAAATTTTGAAGAACTAATAAAATGTCCATGAAATCTTCATATTATTATTATTTGTTGTTGTTGTTGTTGTGGCTCCAGCCAGTCCCTCTGTTCAAGGTCTCTGATTTTTCGCAACATTTTTTTTCTCTTTTTCTCTATACAAATGTGCCATGGCGATGAAGGCTTGTTCGTTTTCTCGATTGTGGCGCAGTATTCTTCGACTGGTCTAGCACACTAAAAACAAACCGATTAAACAGAGACACATAATTCCAAAATTTACTACAGTAGAGTTTTTAATAGACTTAATCCAAGTCGTGGGGTTTAATCCATAAAGATTTTTTGTTACTTGATCTAACGCCTCAGCTCCAGGGACAATATTTAAATGACTTTGAGAGGCTTCAAAAATTTGTTCTTTTAATTTAGAAATGTCTAAAGTGAGATTATCTTCTCTTTCCTGTAAATGGCGTTTTACCATGTCCCAGTGATGTTTAGACTCATTATAAATTTGGGGTGTAATACAAAAATCTGAAGTATTCCAGTCACACTGTAACTGGAAACGATGTTCCAAGCTCATGAGCCTATCTCCCATCCAAATGACAGTTTGTTTAAGATCATTAATTTGATTTGCCAATTTTTGATCGATACCAGATTGTGAATTCCACAACCTTGTGGTAAGTAAATATACTGATGGGATTGAGAGTAGGCACTTCTACCAACTAATTTTGGATAGCAGGCATTAAACATCCTGGTGCTTTCCCTAGACATATAGGAGGATAACGATACCCAATGGAAATATTTATCATCATTCCTTCTTCCTCCGGTTTGGCAGGGCAACGATCATCTGTGGGACCAGGTACCCACACACTATTATTAACATATATTTCAATAGGATTATCCATCCATGTCACTGCCCGAATTAAGGGCGGGAAAGGCACATAGGCCCAGTAGGTATAATTAGCTGCAGCTGCTCCTGCAGGCACGGGGAGACTTACCACCGTTGATACAACCACTAAAGCTGCAAGCAGCATTTTTTCTGAGGTTTGTGTCACCTTTGTGCTAGCTAGGCTTTTTCTAGCTAACAGTGTCAGCTTCTTTAACTGTGCCCAGGTTGGCAGCTCCTCCTTCTTGGTGCATGGTGACTTCATCTGTTCTTCTGATATCACCACTTGATTCATCCTGCGAGTCAATGGTGCTCGATTGCAGTGTTTCCGTCTCCGTGGAGGCGCTTTTCTTTGCATCTCCGATGGGTTCATTGTAGAACTTCAAATGTCTAGTGGGTATCCAAATAGGGAGCTGATTTTCTCCTGGTGAAACACAAGCAAAGCCTCTTCCCCAGGTTATTACCTTCCCTATTTCCCATGTCTTATTTTTGTTGTCTTTTCACCAAATCAGTTTTCCTTCATGTGGGCTGTTCTTTTTACCAGTAAGATGTTGTTCTGCAGAAGTAGTAGTCTGATTTCTATAAATGTTTAAAAAATTTAAAGTATAGAGTGCTAGATTAAGCTGCATCTGAGGAGAGGCACACTCCTTACTGTCTCCCCCTTCTTTTTGTTTAACTAACTGAGTTTTGAGTGTTCTATTAGTTCTTTCTACTATGGCCTGTCCTTGGGAATTATAAGGAATTCCTGTTGTATGTGTAATATTCCACTGATTTAAGAATTTTTGGAAAGCTTTACTACAATAACCTGGTCCATTGTCAGTTTTAATTTTTTCTGGGACTCCCATCACAGCAAAACAAGATAATAAATGTTTTTTAACATGGGAAGTATTTTCTCCTGTTTGGCATGTTGCCCATATGAAATGTGAATAAGTATCAACTGTTACATGAACATATGATAATTTTCTAAATGAAGGTATATGGGTAACATCCATTTGCCATAATGCATTGGGACACAGACCTCTGGGATTAACTCCTGCCTCTTGAGTGGGCAGGTGTAGTATTTGACACTGGGTACAATGTTGTACAATATTTTTTGTCTGTTTCCATGTGACATCAAATTTGTTTTTTAACCCTGCTGCATTTACATGAGTCAAAGCATGAAGTTCTTGTGCTTTTATGAATGCAGAGGATACCAGTAAGTCAGTTTGTTTATTTGCTTTAGTTAAAGGTCCTGGTAAATTAGTGTGTGCTCGAATATGAGTAATATAAAATGGGAAATTCTTCTTTCTTACAGTTTGTTGTAACAAATTGAATAGCTGGTTTAGCTGATCATCCATGCTATATTTAATTAGAGCTGTCTCAACATCCCTTGTAGCCTGTACTACATATGTAGAATCTGATATAATATTAACAGGTTGATTAAAATTTTCTAACACTGTAATGACTGCAACCAACTCTGCCCTTTGAGCTGATTGATATTGAGTTTTGATTACTCGCTCTTTTGGCCCTGTGTAAGCTGCTTTTCCATTGCTGGAACCATCAGTAAATATTGTCAGAGCATTTTCTAAAGGTTTATATCTGGTAATTTTAGGTAAAATCCAAGTAGTCAATTTTAAAAACTGGAAGATTTTTGTTTTTGGGTAATGATTATCAATAATTCCCACAAAATCAGCAAGGCCAATTTGTCATGCACCAGAATCGATAAAGGCTTGTTTAACTTGTTCCTTGGTTAAAGGAACAACTATTTTGTCTGGGTCATTACCACACAACTTTATTATTCGTAATTTTGTTTGACCAATTAATGTAGCTATTTGATCCAAGTACAATGTAAAAGTTTTAATTGTACTGTGTGGAAGGAATGACCACTCCACAAGATCAGTATTTTGAACAATGATGCCTGTTGGAGAATGTGCAGTGGCAAAAATCAAAAGTTGGAGTGGGGCCAAAGAATCTATTCTATTTATTTGTGCTGACTGAATTTTTTCTTCTACTAATTTAATTTCTTTTGTTGTCTCTGGAGTTAATATTCTTTTACTATTTAAGTCTGGGTCTCCTCTTAGGATTGAGAACAAATTTGACATGGCATAAGTAGGAATGCCTAGAGTTGGCCGAATCCAATTAATATCGCCTAACAATTTTTGAAAGTCATTTAATGTTTTTAATGTATCTTTTCTTATTTCTATTTTTTGTGGCTTAATTTTTCTATTTTCTATTTGTATCCCTAAATAATGAAAGGGAGCAGAGGTTTGGATCTTATCAAATGCTATTGTTAGTCCAGCGTTGGCAACCTCTGCTTGCAGAAATGTGTAACAGTCAATTAATTTGTCTCTTGTTTCTGCAGCACATAAAATGTCATCAATATAGTGAATGATATAACAATCTGAAAATTTGTCTCTAACTGGTTGAAGGACTTGACCTACGAAAGTTTGACAAATAGTTGGACTATTAAGCATTCCCTGTGGTAAAACTTTCCACTGAAACCTGGTGGCTGGTTCTTTATTATTTATGGCTGGTATAGTAAAAGCAAATTTTTTACAATCTTGCTCTGCCAGAGGAATGGTAAAAAAGCAATCCTTCAGATCAATTATAATTAAAGGCCAGTCTTTTGGGATCATGGCCGGGGAGGGCAATCCAGGTTGGAGAGGCCCCATGGGTTGAATTACAGCGTTTACGGCTCTTAAGTCCATTAACATACGCCATTTGCTTGATTTTTTTTGAATTACAAATACAGGAGAATTCCAGGGTGAGAATGAAGGCTCAATGTGTCTCTTTTTTAGTTGTTCCTTTGTCAATAAGTGTAAAGCCTCCAGTTTTTGCTTTGGTAGCGGCCACTGATTTACCCATACCGGTTTTTCTGTTTTCCAAGTTAATGGAATGGGTTTAGGAGGCTCTACAGTGGCCGCCCCTAAAAAGGATACCCTATTCCTTTTCTTTCTTGATTTTTCTTAGTCTCAATTGGGACTTTAATGCCATTTTCATTTTTTCCTAATCCCTTTCCTGGTATATATCTCATTTTAGTCATGATTTTTTGACTTGTGGGGCTGTATAATGGAGCAGGCATAATAATTTCTGCACCCCATTGTTGTAACAAATCTCGACCCCATAGATTAACAGGAATTGAAGTAATTATTGGCTGAACAGTACTTTCTTGATTATCTGGCCCTAAACAATGTAAAATCATTGTACTTTCATATACTTCTGAAGCCGTGCCTACGCCGACAAGTCTCGTAACAGCCTTTTGTTTAGGCCAATTTTTTGGCCACTGATTTAAAGCAATGACAGAGATATCTGCTCCTGTATCTACTAACCCTTCAAACTGTTTTCCTTGAATAATGGCCTTACACACAGGTCTGCTCTCAGAGACCAGACTTGTCCAATATGTAGCCTTTCCTGTCGGATCAGTGTTTTCGAACCCTCCTGTTCTTTTTATTTCACTGTTTCCAATTTTAATATAAGGTAGGAGTAATAATTGAGCGATTCTGTTTCCTGGACTGGCACTCCAAGGAATTGAGGAACTAATAACCAATTGAATTTCGCCTTCATAGTCTGAATCAACCACACCAGTATGAATTTGAACTCCTTTTAGATTTAAACTTGATCTTCCTAAGATTAGTCCTACAGTCCCCTCAGGCAATGGGCCGTATACCCCTGTGGGGATTATTTGTGGAGGCTCCCCTGGAAGCAGAGAGAGTGCTTTTAAAGTACATAGATCTACTGCTGCGCTGCCACTTGTGGCGGGGGATAATTGCTGTATTGTGATAACTGGCTTATTCCCTGAGACACTTGCGACAGTGGGGGTTGTTGTTCCTGAAAGCCCTGAGGAACAAAGGGTTGAATTTGGAATGCCCCAGTTTGTCGCGGGGCCTGAGGCTGGCCCCTCCTCTCGTTTCCCGACAGTGGTTGCCCATTTTTATCAAATTTAGAACGACATTGATTACTCCAATGTTTTCCCCTTTTACATCTTGGACATAGGCCAGGTGGCCCTTTATCTGTTGTAGTAACTTGAGTAGTTACATTTTGTTTATTTGTGACTGGGCAATTCTTTTTTAGATGACCAATTTGACCACAATTATAACATTTTCCCCCAAATGTTTTCACTTGTCCTCCTAAAGCAACTCCTGTGATTGCCTGAGCCATAAGCATAGCTTTATGCATAGCTCCTCCAATTCCATCGCAGGCTTTAACGTACTCTGAGATTACATCTGATCCTGCGGGAACCTTTCCTTTTAATGGCTTAATGGCTGATTGACAATCCGGATTGGCGTTTTCATATGCCATTAACTCCACTATGACTTTACGGGCATTCTCATCGGTAATTGACTTTTGAGCAGCATCTTGAAGTCTTGCTACGAAATCTGGGTAGGGCTCTTTACAGCCTTGTCTTACTGTATTAAAGGAAGGGCAGGCAGTTCCTGGGTCTTGGATTTTTTCCCAGGCCCTGAGGCAGATAGCCCTGATTTGCTCAATGGCCTCATTTGGCATTATTGTTTGTTGGTCAACAGTGCTCCAATTTTGACCTATTCCTAATAGTTGATCTGCATCTATGTTAATTGGAGGATTGGCAGTCCTATTTCTTCGGGCCTGTATTTGTGTCCCATCAATCCACCAAGTCTTAAATTGTAAAAATTGAGAGGGTGAGAGTGAGGATTTTGCCAGAATCTCCCAATCATAAGGAATGAGTCTATATCCATGAGCAATGGAATCTAATAATGTTCTCATGTAAGGAGAGTTGGGTCCATACTGTTTTACTCCTTCTTTCATTTCTTTTAGCATTTTTATAGAAAAGGACTGATATCTGGCTTCAGCCACGGGAGGCTCTCCCTCTTGAGCCCCTTCTCTAGGTGGTCTTGCTTCTAATATTACTGGGAATTGCCACGCCTCAATATCTCCCTGTTTTCTTGCCTCATCAATAATTTTATGTATTGCACTACCCTGTGTACTGGGCGGTGCTGTAGGATTAAGTCTCATGGTGGGCGGCTGAGGATATGGCGCCCTGCCCTGTGGCACTGGAAATGTTCCTGGCTGTCCACACAGATTTTCTGGGGGCTGCCGATACTGCAGTTCAGCTGGCGGCCCATATTGATAGGCTACTGGCTGTTGGATCTTACTTTCTACCTGCTGATATTGTGGATACTGTACTTGGATTGGCATTGCCATGACAGAGACTCTATCTTTCTCTATTTGATCTTCTTTTGGAGTTTGTACTTGTTTAACCTGCATTTGAGGTTCTAAGGTTGCAGGCATCTGAGCTGTTGTAAGAGGAGTTGGCCATCGTGGTTTAGACTCTGATGGCTCTGTTAATTTTGAATCCTTTTCCTCTAATTTTAACGTTTCAGGATATATTACCTCCTGTAATTGATTGTTGTCAACATTTTGCGTTGACCGAGCCATTACCGGCTCTGCTACACATTCACAGTGTGAATTTTCTTTTCCTTTCCGGGATTCTATCTCTGTCTCTTTTTCACAATCTACTGCACAGCTTTTAGGGACATCAGAAATTGAAACGCTATCTTCTTCTGTTTGCAATGGTTCTAAAGCTACTTTAATAATGACCCAATCATTCCATACTGTAAGTGGGATGATTTTACCTTCCCTATTTGCTTGTTTTAATTCTTTGCCAATTTTTTCCCAATCTTTTAGATCTAAAGTTCCCTGTTCTGGAAACCATGGACAAAACTGTTCTATTGTTTGAAAGAGCGTATTTAGATTTTTGGTAGACACTTTAACTCCCCCTCTTTTTAAGAGAATTTTTATAAAGCTGCGATAAGAGGCATATTTACTTTTAGTTTGCCCCATTGTTTCCCTAGGTTCTTCCGAGCGCACAAGCTTACCGCAAGGCTGACTGTAGAGTACTCGGGAGTCTCTCGTCGACTTGTCCTCAATGACCACGCTCCAGCGTGCCTTCACCTTAGCAAAAAGCCCCACGTTGGGCGCCAGATGAAGGGGTGGCCTGCCCCTCCACACCTGTGGGTGCTTCTCGCTAGG
>NW_022320206.1:0-7875 GCF_002776525.5 Piliocolobus tephrosceles
CCTAGCGAGAAGCACCCACAGGTGTGGAGGGGCAGGCCACCCCTTCATCTGGCGCCCAACGTGGGGCTTTTTGCTAAGGTGAAGGCACGCTGGAGCGTGGTCATTGAGGACAAGTCGACGAGAGACTCCCGAGTACTCTACAGTCAGCCTTGCGGTAAGCTTGTGCGCTCGGAAGAACCTAGGGAAACAATGGGGCAAACTAAAAGTAAATATGCCTCTTATCGCAGCTTTATAAAAATTCTCTTAAAAAGAGGGGGAGTTAAAGTGTCTACCAAAAATCTAAATACGCTCTTTCAAACAATAGAACAGTTTTGTCCATGGTTTCCAGAACAGGGAACTTTAGATCTAAAAGATTGGGAAAAAATTGGCAAAGAATTAAAACAAGCAAATAGGGAAGGTAAAATCATCCCACTTACAGTATGGAATGATTGGGTCATTATTAAAGTAGCTTTAGAACCATTGCAAACAGAAGAAGATAGCGTTTCAATTTCTGATGTCCCTAAAAGCTGTGCAGTAGATTGTGAAAAAGAGACAGAGATAGAATCCCGGAAAGGAAAAGAAAATTCACACTGTGAATGTGTAGCAGAGCCGGTAATGGCTCGGTCAACGCAAAATGTTGACAACAATCAATTACAGGAGGTAATATATCCTGAAACGTTAAAATTAGAGGAAAAGGATTCAAAATTAACAGAGCCATCAGAGTCTAAACCACGATGGCCAACTCCTCTTACAACAGCTCAGATGCCTGCAACCTTAGAACCTCAAATGCAGGTTAAACAAGTACAAACTCCAAAAGAAGATCAAATAGAGAAAGATAGAGTCTCTGTCATGGCAATGCCAATCCAAGTACAGTATCCACAATATCAGCAGGTAGAAAGTAAGATCCAACAGCCAGTAGCCTATCAATATGGGCCGCCAGCTGAACTGCAGTATCGGCAGCCCCCAGAAAATCTGTGTGGACAGCCAGGAACATTTCCAGTGCCACAGGGCAGGGCGCCATATCCTCAGCCGCCCACCATGAGACTTAATCCTACAGCACCGCCCAGTACACAGGGTAGTGCAATACATAAAATTATTGATGAGGCAAGAAAACAGGGAGATATTGAGGCGTGGCAATTCCCAGTAATATTAGAAGCAAGACCACCTAGAGAAGGGGCTCAAGAGGGAGAGCCTCCCGTGGCTGAAGCCAGATATCAGTCCTTTTCTATAAAAATGCTAAAAGAAATGAAAGAAGGAGTAAAACAGTATGGACCCAACTCTCCTTACATGAGAACATTATTAGATTCCATTGCTCATGGATATAGACTCATTCCTTATGATTGGGAGATTCTGGCAAAATCCTCACTCTCACCCTCTCAATTTTTACAATTTAAGACTTGGTGGATTGATGGGACACAAATACAGGCCCGAAGAAATAGGACTGCCAATCCTCCAATTAACATAGATGCAGATCAACTATTAGGAATAGGTCAAAATTGGAGCACTGTTGACCAACAAACAATAATGCCAAATGAGGCCATTGAGCAAATCAGGGCTATCTGCCTCAGGGCCTGGGAAAAAATCCAAGACCCAGGAACTGCCTGCCCTTCCTTTAATACAGTAAGACAAGGCTGTAAAGAGCCCTACCCAGATTTCGTAGCAAGACTTCAAGATGCTGCTCAAAAGTCAATTACCGATGAGAATGCCCGTAAAGTCATAGTGGAGTTAATGGCATATGAAAACGCCAATCCGGATTGTCAATCAGCCATTAAGCCATTAAAAGGAAAGGTTCCCGCAGGATCAGATGTAATCTCAGAGTACGTTAAAGCCTGCGATGGAATTGGAGGAGCTATGCATAAAGCTATGCTTATGGCTCAGGCAATCACAGGAGTTGCTTTAGGAGGACAAGTGAAAACATTTGGGGGAAAATGTTATAATTGTGGTCAAATTGGTCATCTAAAAAAGAATTGCCCAGTCACAAATAAACAAAATGTAACTACTCAAGTTACTACAACAGATAAAGGGCCACCTGGCCTATGTCCAAGATGTAAAAGGGGAAAACATTGGAGTAATCAATGTCGTTCTAAATTTGATAAAAATGGGCAACCACTGTCGGGAAACGAGAGGAGGGGCCAGCCTCAGGCCCCGCGACAAACTGGGGCATTCCAAATTCAACCCTTTGTTCCTCAGGGCTTTCAGGAACAACAACCCCCACTGTCGCAAGTGTCTCAGGGAATAAGCCAGTTATCACAATACAGCAATTATCCCCCGCCACAAGTGGCAGCGCAGCAGTAGATCTATGTACTTTAAAAGCACTCTCTCTGCTTCCAGGGGAGCCTCCACAAATAATCCCCACAGGGGTATACGGCCCATTGCCTGAGGGGACTGTAGGACTAATCTTAGGAAGATCAAGTTTAAATCTAAAAGGAGTTCAAATTCATACTGGTGTGGTTGATTCAGACTATGAAGGCGAAATTCAATTGGTTATTAGTTCCTCAATTCCTTGGAGTGCCAGTCCAGGAAACAGAATCGCTCAATTATTACTCCTACCTTATATTAAAATTGGAAACAGTGAAATAAAAAGAACAGGAGGGTTCGAAAACACTGATCCGACAGGAAAGGCTACATATTGGACAAGTCTGGTCTCTGAGAGCAGACCTGTGTGTAAGGCCATTATTCAAGGAAAACAGTTTGAAGGGTTAGTAGATACAGGAGCAGATATCTCTGTCATTGCTTTAAATCAGTGGCCAAAAAATTGGCCTAAACAAAAGGCTGTTACGAGACTTGTCGGCGTAGGCACGGCTTCAGAAGTATATGAAAGTACAATGATTTTACATTGTTTAGGGCCAGATAATCAAGAAAGTACTGTTCAGCCAATAATTACTTCAATTCCTGTTAATCTATGGGGTCGAGATTTGTTACAACAATGGGGTGCAGAAATTATTATGCCTGCTCCATTATACAGCCCCACAAGTCAAAAAATCATGACTAAAATGAGATATATACCAGGAAAGGGATTAGGAAAAAATGAAAATGGCATTAAAGTCCCAATTGAGACTAAGAAAAATCAAGAAAGAAAAGGAATAGGGTATCCTTTTTAGGGGCGGCCACTGTAGAGCCTCCTAAACCCATTCCATTAACTTGGAAAACAGAAAAACCGGTATGGGTAAATCAGTGGCCGCTACCAAAGCAAAAACTGGAGGCTTTACACTTATTGACAAAGGAACAACTAAAAAAGAGACACATTGAGCCTTCATTCTCACCCTGGAATTCTCCTGTATTTGTAATTCAAAAAAAATCAAGCAAATGGCGTATGTTAATGGACTTAAGAGCCGTAAACGCTGTAATTCAACCCATGGGGCCTCTCCAACCTGGATTGCCCTCCCCGGCCATGATCCCAAAAGACTGGCCTTTAATTATAATTGATCTGAAGGATTGCTTTTTTACCATTCCTCTGGCAGAGCAAGATTGTAAAAAATTTGCTTTTACTATACCAGCCATAAATAATAAAGAACCAGCCACCAGGTTTCAGTGGAAAGTTTTACCACAGGGAATGCTTAATAGTCCAACTATTTGTCAAACTTTCGTAGGTCAAGTCCTTCAACCAGTTAGAGACAAATTTTCAGATTGTTATATCATTCACTATATTGATGACATTTTATGTGCTGCAGAAACAAGAGACAAATTAATTGACTGTTACACATTTCTGCAAGCAGAGGTTGCCAACGCTGGACTAACAATAGCATTTGATAAGATCCAAACCTCTGCTCCCTTTCATTATTTAGGGATACAAATAGAAAATAGAAAAATTAAGCCACAAAAAATAGAAATAAGAAAAGATACATTAAAAACATTAAATGACTTTCAAAAATTGTTAGGCGATATTAATTGGATTCGGCCAACTCTAGGCATTCCTACTTATGCCATGTCAAATTTGTTCTCAATCCTAAGAGGAGACCCAGACTTAAATAGTAAAAGAATATTAACTCCAGAGACAACAAAAGAAATTAAATTAGTAGAAGAAAAAATTCAGTCAGCACAAATAAATAGAATAGATTCTTTGGCCCCACTCCAACTTTTGATTTTTGCCACTGCACATTCTCCAACAGGCATCATTGTTCAAAATACTGATCTTGTGGAGTGGTCATTCCTTCCACACAGTACAATTAAAACTTTTACATTGTACTTGGATCAAATAGCTACATTAATTGGTCAAACAAAATTACGAATAATAAAGTTGTGTGGTAATGACCCAGACAAAATAGTTGTTCCTTTAACCAAGGAACAAGTTAAACAAGCCTTTATCGATTCTGGTGCATGACAAATTGGCCTTGCTGATTTTGTGGGAATTATTGATAATCATTACCCAAAAACAAAAATCTTCCAGTTTTTAAAATTGACTACTTGGATTTTACCTAAAATTACCAGATATAAACCTTTAGAAAATGCTCTGACAATATTTACTGATGGTTCCAGCAATGGAAAAGCAGCTTACACAGGGCCAAAAGAGCGAGTAATCAAAACTCAATATCAATCAGCTCAAAGGGCAGAGTTGGTTGCAGTCATTACAGTGTTAGAAAATTTTAATCAACCTGTTAATATTATATCAGATTCTACATATGTAGTACAGGCTACAAGGGATGTTGAGACAGCTCTAATTAAATATAGCATGGATGATCAGCTAAACCAGCTATTCAATTTGTTACAACAAACTGTAAGAAAGAAGAATTTCCCATTTTATATTACTCATATTCGAGCACACACTAATTTACCAGGACCTTTAACTAAAGCAAATAAACAAACTGACTTACTGGTATCCTCTGCATTCATAAAAGCACAAGAACTTCATGCTTTGACTCATGTAAATGCAGCAGGGTTAAAAAACAAATTTGATGTCACATGGAAACAGACAAAAAATATTGTACAACATTGTACCCAGTGTCAAATACTACACCTGCCCACTCAAGAGGCAGGAGTTAATCCCAGAGGTCTGTGTCCCAATGCATTATGGCAAATGGATGTTACCCATATACCTTCATTTAGAAAATTATCATATGTTCATGTAACAGTTGATACTTATTCACATTTCATATGGGCAACATGCCAAACAGGAGAAAATACTTCCCATGTTAAAAAACATTTATTATCTTGTTTTGCTGTGATGGGAGTCCCAGAAAAAATTAAAACTGACAATGGACCAGGTTATTGTAGTAAAGCTTTCCAAAAATTCTTAAATCAGTGGAATATTACACATACAACAGGAATTCCTTATAATTCCCAAGGACAGGCCATAGTAGAAAGAACTAATAGAACACTCAAAACTCAGTTAGTTAAACAAAAAGAAGGGGGAGACAGTAAGGAGTGTGCCTCTCCTCAGATGCAGCTTAATCTAGCACTCTATACTTTAAATTTTTTAAACATTTATAGAAATCAGACTACTACTTCTGCAGAACAACATCTTACTGGTAAAAAGAACAGCCCACATGAAGGAAAACTGATTTGGTGAAAAGACAACAAAAATAAGACATGGGAAATAGGGAAGGTAATAACCTGGGGAAGAGGCTTTGCTTGTGTTTCACCAGGAGAAAATCAGCTCCCTATTTGGATACCCACTAGACATTTGAAGTTCTACAATGAACCCATCGGAGATGCAAAGAAAAGCGCCTCCACGGAGACGGAAACACTGCAATCGAGCACCATTGACTCGCAGGATGAATCAAGTGGTGATATCAGAAGAACAGATGAAGTCACCATGCACCAAGAAGGAGGAGCTGCCAACCTGGGCACAGTTAAAGAAGCTGACACTGTTAGCTAGAAAAAGCCTAGCTAGCACAAAGGTGACACAAACCTCAGAAAAAATGCTGCTTGCAGCTTTAGTGGTTGTATCAACGGTGGTAAGTCTCCCCGTGCCTGCAGGAGCAGCTGCAGCTAATTATACCTACTGGGCCTATGTGCCTTTCCCGCCCTTAATTCGGGCAGTGACATGGATGGATAATCCTATTGAAATATATGTTAATAATAGTGTGTGGGTACCTGGTCCCACAGATGATCGTTGCCCTGCCAAACCGGAGGAAGAAGGAATGATGATAAATATTTCCATTGGGTATCGTTATCCTCCTATATGTCTAGGGAAAGCACCAGGATGTTTAATGCCTGCTATCCAAAATTAGTTGGTAGAAGTGCCTACTCTCAATCCCATCAGTATATTTACTTACCACAAGGTTGTGGAATTCACAATCTGGTATCGATCAAAAATTGGCAAATCAAATTAATGATCTTAAACAAACTGTCATTTGGATGGGAGATAGGCTCATGAGCTTGGAACATCGTTTCCAGTTACAGTGTGACTGGAATACTTCAGATTTTTGTATTACACCCCAAATTTATAATGAGTCTAAACATCACTGGGACATGGTAAAACGCCATTTACAGGAAAGAGAAGATAATCTCACTTTAGACATTTCTAAATTAAAAGAACAAATTTTTGAAGCCTCTCAAAGTCATTTAAATATTGTCCCTGGAGCTGAGGCGTTAGATCAAGTAACAAAAAATCTTTATGGATTAAACCCCACGACTTGGATTAAGTCTATTAAAAACTCTACTGTAGTAAATTTTGGAATTATGTGTCTCTGTTTAATCGGTTTGTTTTTAGTGTGCTAGACCAGTCGAAGAATACTGCGCCACAATCGAGAAAACGAACAAGCCTTCATCGCCATGGCACATTTGTATAGAGAAAAAGAGAAAAAAAATGTTGCGAAAAATCAGAGACCTTGAACAGAGGGACTGGCTGGAGCCACAACAACAACAACAACAAATAATAATAATATGAAGATTTCATGGACATTTTATTAGTTCTTCAAAATTTATACTTTTGTAATTTCTTATGTCTGTCTTTAATCTCTTAATCCCATCATTTTCTTTGTAAGATGAGGAAGATATATGTCACCTCAAGACCCTATGATAATTGCCTTAACTACACAAATTGTTTGTAGAGCATGTGTGTTTAAACAGTATGAAAACTGAGCATCTTAAAAAAAGAACGAGATAACAGCGATGTTCAGGAAACAAGGGAGGTAACCTTGAACTGGCCGCCGGTGAGCCGGACGGACAGAGCCATATCTTTTCTCCTTTTGCACACAAATAGGAGAGATATCGCTGAATTCTTTTTCTCAGCATGGAATATCCCTGAGAAAGAGAATGCGCTCTAAGGGTAGGCCTATAAACGACCCCCTTGGAGGCGTGCCGCCTTTTACAGTTGAAGCCAAAGGGATGAAATAAGCCCCGGCATCCTGTAGTGCTCTCAGGCTTATTGGGAGGGAAAAAAATTCCCACCTAATAAATTTTGGCCAGTCAGGTTGTCTGCGCTCAAACCCTATTTCCTGATAAAATGTTATCAATGACTATGCGTGCCCTAAAATTTCATTGGCAATTTTAATGTTAATGTTAACACCATCCTGTCCCCACTTATTCTGTAATATTCTATTACCTTATAAAGTATGTAATCTCGGTGTCATGATGATAAAGGTGATTGTGTTAAAAAAGAGAAAAGGGGGAAATGTAGGGAAAAAATAGGTTAGCCTGTTACTGTGTTATTATAGATAGAAGTAAGTTTAAGAGACTCCATTCGGCTCTATATTTGAGATGTTGTTAATCTGTGACTCTACCCCCAATCTTGTCCTTGCTAGAAACATTGCTGTGCTAATTAAAGTTGAAAGGATTCTGGGCTGTAAGGAATGTGCTTTGTTAGATAAATGTTCAAGGCCTGCTTGGTTTGAAGGTCAGTACCATTCCTTTAAATCTCAGTAAAAGAAAAACATCTGTCACCTGCCCGATACTGGGAAAATGTAACAGCTCCGTGTATCTGTAAGCCTTACTGCTGATTTACTCCCTTATCTT
>NW_022320207.1:0-1194 GCF_002776525.5 Piliocolobus tephrosceles
TTTCCAGCTTCATGCATTTCAAGGAAATAATTTCTCTTCTAACAACAGGCAGGCATCTGAGGTGATTCTTGAAAGATAAGCTGAATGTTGATAGGCAAAAATAGACAAACACAAACAGATGCGAGAGGTTCAGGCAACACTCCCCCACCCATTATAATTCCAAGAAAATAAAAGGAATACCCATCACTGTTACAATTATGCTCACAAGTGCATTCAGAAGAGGGGCAGTCCACCCAGTTGGAAAGGAAATAGACAGTTTTCCAGATGGTGATGCCAAAGCTTAGTCTTGCAGGGTGAGCATGAATTAGCAAAATAAAAGGAAAGGCAAGCTTCAGTAAAGACCCTGAACTTGGAAGCCCATGCTGGATCAACAAGATAGCAAATACTCCCTGATTGTTCGACGTTTAGAGAGCCTGGGAACAGGACTTGTTTGGTACAGGCAAGTAAGGCCCTGTCATAGAGAACTTGGAAAGATACGCTGTAGAGTGGAGCCCTGATCCTGAACATCTTGGAGATCCAGGAAAGATTCCTAAGGAGGATGGTGACATTTTTTTCTTTCTTTCTTTCAATAGGGTCTTTCTCTGTTGCCTGGGCTGGAGTGCAGTAGCATGATCATGGCTCACTGCTGCCTCAGTCTCTCAGGCTCAAGCCATTCTCCTGCCTCAGACTCCCGAGTAGCTGGGACCACAGGTGTACACCCCCATGCCCACTAATTTTTTGTATTTTTTGTAGAGACGGGAACTCACTATGTTGCTCAGGCTGATCTTGAACTCCTGGGCTCAAGCAATCCACCCATCTCAGCCTCCCACAGTGCTGGGATTAAAGGTGTGAGCCACTGCACCTGGCTGATGGTGATATATTTATCAATCCATGGCCCTTTGGGAAGATGACCTTGGAGGCAAACTGGATTAGCCATCTACATCTCAGAGACAGGAGTTCATCATGATGTAAAATATGAGAAATCTGAACTAGGGCTATGGAATTGGGAGTGAAAGAAAAACAGCAGTAAAGAGACAGGAGACATTAGAGAAGTAGGTTTGAAGTCAGAAGTGAAGAGGATCAAAAAGCTATTGATGATGCATCTGAGAGGGCCACAACAATGGCTGCTGCTTCATTTTCTGCAACTTCGTGATCAGAAGCAGTGATCAGTGATAGTAGCACAGATCCCTGATACAGGAACAATTCAAAGGAAAA
>NW_022320208.1:0-1194 GCF_002776525.5 Piliocolobus tephrosceles
TTTTCCTTTGAATTGTTCCTGTATCAGGGATCTGTGCTACTATCACTGATCACTGCTTCTGATCACGAAGTTGCAGAAAATGAAGCAGCAGCCATTGTTGTGGCCCTCTCAGATGCATCATCAATAGCTTTTTGATCCTCTTCACTTCTGACTTCAAACCTACTTCTCTAATGTCTCCTGTCTCTTTACTGCTGTTTTTCTTTCACTCCCAATTCCATAGCCCTAGTTCAGATTTCTCATATTTTACATCATGATGAACTCCTGTCTCTGAGATGTAGATGGCTAATCCAGTTTGCCTCCAAGGTCATCTTCCCAAAGGGCCATGGATTGATAAATATATCACCATCAGCCAGGTGCAGTGGCTCACACCTTTAATCCCAGCACTGTGGGAGGCTGAGATGGGTGGATTGCTTGAGCCCAGGAGTTCAAGATCAGCCTGAGCAACATAGTGAGTTCCCGTCTCTACAAAAAATACAAAAAATTAGTGGGCATGGGGGTGTACACCTGTGGTCCCAGCTACTCGGGAGTCTGAGGCAGGAGAATGGCTTGAGCCTGAGAGACTGAGGCAGCAGTGAGCCATGATCATGCTACTGCACTCCAGCCCAGGCAACAGAGAAAGACCCTATTGA
This sequence comes from Piliocolobus tephrosceles, assembly GCF_002776525.5. Classification (NCBI taxonomy): domain Eukaryota; kingdom Metazoa; phylum Chordata; class Mammalia; order Primates; family Cercopithecidae; genus Piliocolobus; species Piliocolobus tephrosceles. Next base: position 630 of record NW_022320208.1, read on the forward strand.
AAGAAAGAAAGAAAAAAATGTCACCATCCTCCTTAGGAATCTTTCCTGGATCTCCAAGATGTTCAGGATCAGGGCTCCACTCTACAGCGTATCTTTCCAAGTTCTCTATGACAGGGCCTTACTTGCCTGTACCAAACAAGTCCTGTTCCCAGGCTCTCTAAACGTCGAACAATCAGGGAGTATTTGCTATCTTGTTGATCCAGCATGGGCTTCCAAGTTCAGGGTCTTTACTGAAGCTTGCCTTTCCTTTTATTTTGCTAATTCATGCTCACCCTGCAAGACTAAGCTTTGGCATCACCATCTGGAAAACTGTCTATTTCCTTTCCAACTGGGTGGACTGCCCCTCTTCTGAATGCACTTGTGAGCATAATTGTAACAGTGATGGGTATTCCTTTTATTTTCTTGGAATTATAATGGGTGGGGGAGTGTTGCCTGAACCTCTCGCATCTGTTTGTGTTTGTCTATTTTTGCCTATCAACATTCAGCTTATCTTTCAAGAATCACCTCAGATGCCTGCCTGTTGTTAGAAGAGAAATTATTTCCTTGAAATGCATGAAGCTGGAAA
>NW_022320209.1:0-5000 GCF_002776525.5 Piliocolobus tephrosceles
CGTTATGCACATGTACCCTAGAACTTAAAGTATAATAAAAAAAAAAATAAAATAAAAATAAAAAAAATAAAAAAAAATTTTTTTTAAAAATTAAAAAAAAAAAAAAAAGAAAAGAAATTTATCATCCACTGGCGGTCTAGGCACACATTATGACAATTTATTTAATGAAGATAGAAACGAAGTTTTGGGCAATTAAGTATCAAGGATCAGATGTGTTTTATTAACCTTAACAGGAAACATATACATTCTTAATTACTTTGTCATATTTCTAGAGCCAAAGCATCGACTGGTCCCTTCCCACCTCTGCCTCTGTTTTCTGAACTTCCCCCTTCTCAGAAGGCAAAAACGATGCAAGTTTTATACCAGTGGGGTGGTGCTTACTCTGAGAAAGCTGCTCAACCATCTAGACACCTCAATCCATGGACCAACACTGAGATTTCCTTTCTGTAACTGCATCATACAGAGAATCCATTTCACAGGTGGCCTACATATTAAATTCCAGACTCCAGAAACCTTTTGTAAAAGGCCCATTTCTACTTTAGCAGCCAATTAGGATTACCATATTGTTGATCTTTTCAAGTGCCAGAGAAATTCAACGTTTAAACTTTGCGAAATTTCAGACTAGACCATGCTACCACTGTTTAGAAAAATCTTGCAGAAACAACCTTTGACTTGTCTCCAGTCCGGTTTAAGAATAAACATGGCTGTGCTGGGTGCAGTGGCTCACACCTGTAATCCCAGCATTTTGGGAGGCCAAGACAGGTGGATCACCTGAGATCAGGGGTTCGAGACCAGCCTGACCAACATGGAGAAACCCTGTCTCCACTAAAAATACAAAATTAGCCAGGCATGGTGGCGCATGCCTGGAATCCCAGCTACTCAGGAGGCTGAGGAAGGAAAATCACTTGAATCCAGGAGGCAGAGGTGGTGAGCTGAGATCACGCCATTGCACTGCAGCCTGGGCCACAAGAGTGAAAGTCCATCTCAAAAAATAAATAAATAAATAAATAGAAAATACAAATAAAAAAAGTAAACACGGCTGTTCCTAAAATTGCAGACCTAAAGCTGAAATGCTGTGCAATCCGATGCTCATCTTGTGCCATTTTATAGGAATCTCCCCAGAGCCCAACCATTGGATCCAAGTCTTTAGTACCAATTTTATACATTGGAAATGTTTGTAGGGTAAAAATACCAAAATCTTTTCCAAGCCAGACCTGACTCTCTTCCTTTAGTAGTCTGTGTTTCTATGTGTAAACTTTGTAGATGCATCTGTTTTGAGTTACATAAATACACTAAAAAAGTATTTTATAGCAGGAAAATTTATGCATTCCATATTCTCACAGCTTTAAAATGGCCAAATTTATTCTCTTGAATAAATGCTCTGGGGATAAAATCAAAAGAACAACTCCAAAGCAATATTTTGAGAGTTTTTGCCAGCATCAGAGAAGAAGGTACATAAAAATAGACACACATATATAACACATATATTCATATCCTGCTATTCATGATGATATAAGGAAGACACTACAGATAATTCCAAATGATTTGATGATTCGAACAATTTCTTTATTTTTAGCCTTAAATATATTCCTATGCTAATATTTAGGTTTGAATATAGGTGTGTTCAATATTTTTATATTCAACTCAAAGAAAATAAGAGAGATGTGAGGATACCAGTTAGTACCATATAGAAAGAAAGGATTTTATGCAGAATTTTTGTGACTACTGAAAGGTTCTCACCATCAAGATGGCATAAACATTGAGATTGCCACCTACCACAGTTGCTGGCAGGCAAAGAGAGATGGATCTGTGTGTAAGCGCTCTCCCTTACCTCCTTCCATAGGAAAATGTGAGTCTGGAATGGAACCCCACCATTCATATTCATTAGTCCCAGCCTCTCTAGACAGCTGTAACAGAAAGAATTCCAATCAAGACCAGGAACAGGGAGGTGGTGGATACTCCTGGAAGGAATAGCAGAAATGACTGAACAAGTCCTTGCTGTATAGCTGCTACGTGCTTTAGGGCCCAGAAATCCCTGACAATTTTCCATCCCAAACTCATAATCTCAGTAATTAACTGGTTTCCACTCCTGTTTCACAGCTCTTGGTGCTCTCTATTAGGTCCAGCCCCTTGACAATATATATTCTTACTTGGAGCATTGAGTCAACTATGTGGCTCCTTTCTCTGACTCTGTGGATATGCCCCACCCAGCATCAGTTGACATTACCGTGGGAAAGTCAACTAGAGAAGTTGAAAAGCTGTTCAATTTCCTAATTGTGTCTTTTTCCAGGGTAATCTAACTCAAGCTTATAATTAACTTACTTAGAGCTATTAGGGTTTAGCATCTTTAGTTTTTAAAGAATCTTGAAAAGGGAAGTAGTTTCAAAGATTTTGTCTGCATAACATGTAAACATAAAGTCGTGAAATGTGAATGAAGGGAAAAAATACAGCTATGCAACATTAATAGAGACACATATTATCAAGCACCCAGGCACAGAAGGCAAGGGCAATAAATTTAAAAGCAAGAATTGTCAGGAGTTGACCACACCATAGATACTCTCTTTGAGAATAATCAAGAGGGTGTTCTATAGACGGTTCCTGTGTATTTTCCGAATTATAAGTGTGGAATCTTCATATCAACAGCTCCCTTCTTGCTGCCTCCTCTCCTAGTAAGATTTTTCAGGTTCTGGGTTTTCAGCCCCATCTACATATCCCATGTTTCACTAATCCTTCACTAATTTCTTTCTGAAATGCATACTTACTTTTTGTGCTGGCTACTTATGAAAAACCCACTTTTCTTTTTACTTTTCTTCTCATTTCCCATTAGCGAACCAAGTATCAATCCAACCAAGGGTGATAAACGTAGATAAGAGATGGCACGCTATCAGGAAAAGAAAACCCATAATTTTGATATAAAATTAGAAACAATGAAAAATCAGCACTCTCAAAATATAAAGTCCTTTAATAGTTCCAGAAGTTCTTAATAAATTTGAACAAAGTTTTGCATTTGTCACTATTTTTAAATTTTTTCTCAAGAATCTACATTTAGTAATAAAAATAAATTGAATTTTAATATTACTTTCAATGTATTTAATTCCTGGTGTGGCAATTATATTTTCTGTATGATCTTTTATTGCATATGTGTAATTTTTCAATCATATTATAAATGAAATAGGTTTTTGAATGCTGATCTGGCCAAGCAATAATTGTTTATGTTATAAAAAGAATACTATGATAACTAATATTTTTAAAACTTACAAACACAATCTATATTAAATTGAGATGTGCCTGAATATATATTTGCAAAACATATAGCCATCTATATGTCTATGTTTCTCAACATAATACATGTTTGGTAAGTTTTCCCTTTTATTATATCAGTTGTCAAATCAACAAAATATGCTGTGAATTCTGCAATCATCTTCATTCAGAAAGTCAAGTTGAAAGCATGGACATGGTGCAATCAATCTAACATATATTCTTTCTCTTTCTTGTATACACAGAGACTGACTAGGATGCAAAGCAGCTAACTGCCCTGATTTCAGTACCTGAAAAGAAACCACTGGAAGCTACATTCACAGAAAAGCATTTTTTTTTTTCATTTGCCTTCATTTAAAAACTTTTCACAGCACCCTCTGATAAAATGCAATTTGACCTGCAGATTCTGAACATATTTTTATGCACATACAAATTAGTTTCAGAGATATATAACTGCAGAAATTATATACTCTAGAAGATTACCCAATAATTTATTGGCTGAGCAGAACTTGCTCCTCCAAATCTCTGGGGATTAAATGTTCACATATAGTGCCATGGTAATTGAGTCCTGCTTGCTCAGTATAAAGGTTTCACAGAGTTTAGGAACAGTATAGGGCGGACATGATTTTCTTTAATTTTTAAACATCTGCAGAATATGGTTTTCATGGCTTCCCAGTCAAAACTTTGAGATAAATCATGTAGTTGTACATTTGATCAATTTTTTTATGCTCTTATAGCTAATTGATTATTCTCAAATGATCAGTATCCCAGTGATTTCAGCCTTACTTAATCTTGGTTCTGCGAAGAAGAATTTAGGTTTAATTTTCAGAAAAATAATTGAAAAATTATCTTCACCAACTATGAATTTCTCAATTTTCTCATTTAACTTTGAATTTATTCTGTGGAAGGTCATTTTATTTTTAAAAAAAAATCCCTGCATCTTCAAAATAAAGTAATTTTTTACTCAATATTTTAAATGATTCATTAACTCAACAAATATTATACCTATTCTTTGCCAGATATCTAATCTAGATAAATGAATTAATTGGTTACTGAGTCATCTGATTTAATAACATTAGAAACATTTTTTCACTTAGTTAATATTTACTAAATTCATCCTACATTCTATGTACTACGTCAGTAATGAATTCACAAAGAAACAATTTGAAAATCCTGCCCTTAAAGAAAAGGCTTCACTCCACGACTGCAGGACAATCTTTTCAAGTGCATATGAAATATTTACCAAAAATGACAATAAGCAGGGACATAATAATCAATTCTCCACAAATTTCAAAGAATTAAAAATGCACAGTATATTCTTACAGCCACATTAGAATTAAATTAGAAAACAATAATCTTTAAAAATCTATACAATCTCCAAATGTTAAAATAAAAAGTATTCTTTTTAATAGTCAGAAAAATATTACAGTGGAAATTACAAAATATCTTAAACAAAATGAAGATAAAAATGCAACATAGTGGGCTGTAAATAAAGTCACACTAAGAAAGAAATGCTAAGCCTTAACTATCAGAAATAATGCCACACATCTACAACCATCTGATCTTTGACAAACCTGACAAAAACAAGAAATGGGGAAAGGATTCCCTATTTAATCAATGGTGCTGGGAAAATTGGCTAGCCATAAGTAGAAAGCTGAAACTGGATCCTTTCCTTACTCCTTATACGAAGATTAATTCAAGATGGATTAGAGACTTAAATGTTAGACCTAATACCATAAAAA
>NW_022320210.1:0-2084 GCF_002776525.5 Piliocolobus tephrosceles
TATATATATATATATAAATAGCCGGGCATGGTGGCACATGCGTGTAATCCCAGCTACTTGGGAGGCTGAGGCAGGAGAATCGCTTGAACCCAGGAGGCGGTTGCAGTGAGCTAAGATTGCACCATTGCACTCCAGCCTGGGCAACAAGAGCGAAACTCTGTCTCAAAAAAAAAAAAAAAAAAAAAGAAGAGGAAGAAACACTCAGAGTATCTGTGTACAGAAAAAAGGCCATGTGAAAACAGAGTAAGAAGGCTGTCATCTGCAAGCCATAGAGAGGTCTCACCATAAACCAACCTTGATCTTGGACTTCCAGCCTCTAGAACTGTGACAAAATAAATTTCTGTTCTTCATACCACCCAGCCTGTGGCATTCTGTTCTGGCAGTCCTAGCTGACTAATAACGTTGGGGGGTTGCAGATTTTAGTGTCACCATCAAAAATTGAAAGATGCTAAGGTGATGTCATTTTCCTATTTAACACACATGTTTGGACAATAAATAAGGCAAATGGATCTTGGAGAATGGAAGTATTCCCAGATACTCAGGAGGCTGAGGCAGGAGGATTGCTTGAGTTCAGGAGTTCTGAGCTATACTGCATTATTCTGATTGGGTGTCTGCACTAAGTTTGGCATCAATATGGTGATCTCCTGGGAGTGAGGGGCCACCAGTTTTCCTAAGGAGGGGTGAACCAGCCCAAGTCAGAAATGGAGCAGGTCAAAACTCCTGTGATGATCAATCCTGAGACAGCACCTGTGAATAGCCACTGCACTTGAGCCTGGGCAACATAGCAAGACCATGGTACTTGTCATAAAAAAAAAAGTGGCCAAGCGCAGTGACTCACACCTGTAATCCCAGCACTTTGGGAGGCTGACACAGGAGGATCACTTGAGCCCAGGAGTTCAAGACCACCCTGGGCAACATATGGAGATCCTGTCTCTACAAAAAATTTAAAAAGTAGTCAGGCATGGTGGTACACACCTGTAGTCGCAGCTACTTGGGAGGCTAAGGTGGCAAGATTGTTTGAGCCCAGGAGGTCAAGGCTACATTGATCCATGTTCGTACCACTGCACTCCAGCCTGGGCAACAGAGTAAGACCCTGTCTCCAAAAAAAAGTATAATAAATTTTATCAAAAAATAACTCCAATTACAGCTGCTGTTCCAGTTGTAGCAGTGCACCTGGCATTTGGTGTTCAGCTGTTGACCTGGCACATGATTTTTTTCCTCCATATAGTTTGTAAGAAATACCAGAAGCCACTGGGCACAATGACTCATGCCTGTAATCCCAACACTTTGGGAGGCCAAGGAAGGCGGATCACCTGCGGTCGGGAGTTCGAGACCAGCCTGACCAACATGGAGAAACCCCGTCTCTACTAAAAATACAAAATTAGCTAGGAGAGGTGGTGCAGGCCTGTAGTCCCAGCTACTTGGGAGGCTGAGGCAGGAGAATTGCTTGAACCTGGGAGGCGGAGGTTGCAGTGAGCCAAGATCGTGCCATTGCACTACAGCTTAGGCGACAAGAGTGAAACCCCATCTCAAAAAAAGAAAGAAAAAAAGAAGGCGGGGCGCAGTGGCTCACACCTCCCAGCACTTTGGGAGGCTGAGGCAGGCAAATCACAAGGTCATGAGTTCGAGACCAGCCTGGCCAACATGGTGAAATGCCCGTCTCTACTAAAAATACAAAAAATTAGCTGGGCATAGTGGTGGGCGCCTGTAATCCCAGCTACTTGGGAGGCTGAGGCAGGAGAATCACTTGAACGTGGGAGGCAGAGGTTACAGTGAGCTGAGATCTCGCCACTGCACTCCAGCCTGGGTGACAGTGCAGTGAGACTCCATCTCAAAAAAAGAAAAAAGGAAGGAAGGAAGGGAGGGAGGGAGAGAGGGAGGGACCAGAAGCCATTTGCTTTTACATTTTAGAGCCCAAAGTACACTTGCACAGTCTTGCCTCAAGTTTGTGTCAACTCCTTGGTTTTCTGTCATAATGTAGTCCACAGAGACCTTGATTATCTTGACCTAGCACGTAACAAAGAAGTAGAAAGTACTTTTAGATGCCTTAGTAAAATGTGAAATAAAGAATGGGAGGGGGCCGG
>NW_022320211.1:0-5000 GCF_002776525.5 Piliocolobus tephrosceles
TTTTTATGGTATTAGGTCTAACATTTAAGTCTCTAATCCATCTTGAATTAATCTTCGTATAAGGAGTAAGGAAAGGATCCAGTTTCAGCTTTCTACTTATGGCTAGCCAATTTTCCCAGCACCATTGATTAAATAGGGAATCCTTTCCCCATTTCTTGTTTTTGTCAGGTTTGTCAAAGATCAGATGGTTGTAGATGTGTGGCATTATTTCTGATAGTTAAGGCTTAGCATTTCTTTCTTAGTGTGACTTTATTTACAGCCCACTATGTTGCATTTTTATCTTCATTTTGTTTAAGATATTTTGTAATTTCCACTGTAATATTTTTCTGACTATTAAAAAGAATACTTTTTATTTTAACATTTGGAGATTGTATAGATTTTTAAAGATTATTGTTTTCTAATTTAATTCTAATGTGGCTGTAAGAATATACTGTGCATTTTTAATTCTTTGAAATTTGTGGAGAATTGATTATTATGTCCCTGCTTATTGTCATTTTTGGTAAATATTTCATATGCACTTGAAAAGATTGTCCTGCAGTCGTGGAGTGAAGCCTTTTCTTTAAGGGCAGGATTTTCAAATTGTTTCTTTGTGAATTCATTACTGACGTAGTACATAGAATGTAGGATGAATTTAGTAAATATTAACTAAGTGAAAAAATGTTTCTAATGTTATTAAATCAGATGACTCAGTAACCAATTAATTCATTTATCTAGATTAGATATCTGGCAAAGAATAGGTATAATATTTGTTGAGTTAATGAATCATTTAAAATATTGAGTAAAAAATTACTTTATTTTGAAGATGCAGGGATTTTTTTTTAAAAATAAAATGACCTTCCACAGAATAAATTCAAAGTTAAATGAGAAAATTGAGAAATTCATAGTTGGTGAAGATAATTTTTCAATTATTTTTCTGAAAATTAAACCTAAATTCTTCTTCGCAGAACCAAGATTAAGTAAGGCTGAAATCACTGGGATACTGATCATTTGAGAATAATCAATTAGCTATAAGAGCATAAAAAAATTGATCAAATGTACAACTACATGATTTATCTCAAAGTTTTGACTGGGAAGCCATGAAAACCATATTCTGCAGATGTTTAAAAATTAAAGAAAATCATGTCCGCCCTATACTGTTCCTAAACTCTGTGAAACCTTTATACTGAGCAAGCAGGACTCAATTACCATGGCACTATATGTGAACATTTAATCCCCAGAGATTTGGAGGAGCAAGTTCTGCTCAGCCAATAAATTATTGGGTAATCTTCTAGAGTATATAATTTCTGCAGTTATATATCTCTGAAACTAATTTGTATGTGCATAAAAATATGTTCAGAATCTGCAGGTCAAATTGCATTTTATCAGAGGGTGCTGTGAAAAGTTTTTAAATGAAGGCAAATGAAAAAAAAAAATGCTTTTCTGTGAATGTAGCTTCCAGTGGTTTCTTTTCAGGTACTGAAATCAGGGCAGTTAGCTGCTTTGCATCCTAGTCAGTCTCTGTGTATACAAGAAAGAGAAAGAATATATGTTAGATTGATTGCACCATGTCCATGCTTTCAACTTGACTTTCTGAATGAAGATGATTGCAGAATTCACAGCATATTTTGTTGATTTGACAACTGATATAATAAAAGGGAAAACTTACCAAACATGTATTATGTTGAGAAACATAGACATATAGATGGCTATATGTTTTGCAAATATATATTCAGGCACATCTCAATTTAATATAGATTGTGTTTGTAAGTTTTAAAAATATTAGTTATCATAGTATTCTTTTTATAACATAAACAATTATTGCTTGGCCAGATCAGCATTCAAAAACCTATTTCATTTATAATATGATTGAAAAATTACACATATGCAATAAAAGATCATACAGAAAATATAATTGCCACACCAGGAATTAAATACATTGAAAGTAATATTAAAATTCAATTTATTTTTATTACTAAATGTAGATTCTTGAGAAAAAATTTAAAAATAGTGACAAATGCAAAACTTTGTTCAAATTTATTAAGAACTTCTGGAACTATTAAAGGACTTTATATTTTGAGAGTGCTGATTTTTCATTGTTTCTAATTTTATATCAAAATTATGGGTTTTCTTTTCCTGATAGCGTGCCATCTCTTATCTACGTTTATCACCCTTGGTTGGATTGATACTTGGTTCGCTAATGGGAAATGAGAAGAAAAGTAAAAAGAAAAGTGGGTTTTTCATAAGTAGCCAGCACAAAAAGTAAGTATGCATTTCAGAAAGAAATTAGTGAAGGATTAGTGAAACATGGGATATGTAGATGGGGCTGAAAACCCAGAACCTGAAAAATCTTACTAGGAGAGGAGGCAGCAAGAAGGGAGCTGTTGATATGAAGATTCCACACTTATAATTCGGAAAATACACAGGAACCGTCTATAGAACACCCTCTTGATTATTCTCAAAGAGAGTATCTATGGTGTGGTCAACTCCTGACAATTCTTGCTTTTAAATTTATTGCCCTTGCCTTCTGTGCCTGGGTGCTTGATAATATGTGTCTCTATTAATGTTGCATAGCTGTATTTTTTCCCTTCATTCACATTTCACGACTTTATGTTTACATGTTATGCAGACAAAATCTTTGAAACTACTTCCCTTTTCAAGATTCTTTAAAAACTAAAGATGCTAAACCCTAATAGCTCTAAGTAAGTTAATTATAAGCTTGAGTTAGATTACCCTGGAAAAAGACACAATTAGGAAATTGAACAGCTTTTCAACTTCTCTAGTTGACTTTCCCACGGTAATGTCAACTGATGCTGGGTGGGGCATATCCACAGAGTCAGAGAAAGGAGCCACATAGTTGACTCAATGCTCCAAGTAAGAATATATATTGTCAAGGGGCTGGACCTAATAGAGAGCACCAAGAGCTGTGAAACAGGAGTGGAAACCAGTTAATTACTGAGATTATGAGTTTGGGATGGAAAATTGTCAGGGATTTCTGGGCCCTAAAGCACGTAGCAGCTATACAGCAAGGACTTGTTCAGTCATTTCTGCTATTCCTTCCAGGAGTATCCACCACCTCCCTGTTCCTGGTCTTGATTGGAATTCTTTCTGTTACAGCTGTCTAGAGAGGCTGGGACTAATGAATATGAATGGTGGGGTTCCATTCCAGACTCACATTTTCCTATGGAAGGAGGTAAGGGAGAGCGCTTACACACAGATCCATCTCTCTTTGCCTGCCAGCAACTGTGGTAGGTGGCAATCTCAATGTTTATGCCATCTTGATGGTGAGAACCTTTCAGTAGTCACAAAAATTCTGCATAAAATCCTTTCTTTCTATATGGTACTAACTGGTATCCTCACATCTCTCTTATTTTCTTTGAGTTGAATATAAAAATATTGAACACACCTATATTCAAACCTAAATATTAGCATAGGAATATATTTAAGGCTAAAAATAAAGAAATTGTTCGAATCATCAAATCATTTGGAATTATCTGTAGTGTCTTCCTTATATCATCATGAATAGCAGGATATGAATATATGTGTTATATATGTGTGTCTATTTTTATGTACCTTCTTCTCTGATGCTGGCAAAAACTCTCAAAATATTGCTTTGGAGTTGTTCTTTTGATTTTATCCCCAGAGCATTTATTCAAGAGAATAAATTTGGCCATTTTAAAGCTGTGAGAATATGGAATGCATAAATTTTCCTGCTATAAAATACTTTTTTAGTGTATTTATGTAACTCAAAACAGATGCATCTACAAAGTTTACACATAGAAACACAGACTACTAAAGGAAGAGAGTCAGGTCTGGCTTGGAAAAGATTTTGGTATTTTTACCCTACAAACATTTCCAATGTATAAAATTGGTACTAAAGACTTGGATCCAATGGTTGGGCTCTGGGGAGATTCCTATAAAATGGCACAAGATGAGCATCGGATTGCACAGCATTTCAGCTTTAGGTCTGCAATTTTAGGAACAGCCGTGTTTACTTTTTTTATTTGTATTTTCTATTTATTTATTTATTTATTTTTTGAGATGGACTTTCACTCTTGTGGCCCAGGCTGCAGTGCAATGGCGTGATCTCAGCTCACCACCTCTGCCTCCTGGATTCAAGTGATTTTCCTTCCTCAGCCTCCTGAGTAGCTGGGATTCCAGGCATGCGCCACCATGCCTGGCTAATTTTGTATTTTTAGTGGAGACAGGGTTTCTCCATGTTGGTCAGGCTGGTCTCGAACCCCTGATCTCAGGTGATCCACCTGTCTTGGCCTCCCAAAATGCTGGGATTACAGGTGTGAGCCACTGCACCCAGCACAGCCATGTTTATTCTTAAACCGGACTGGAGACAAGTCAAAGGTTGTTTCTGCAAGATTTTTCTAAACAGTGGTAGCATGGTCTAGTCTGAAATTTCGCAAAGTTTAAACGTTGAATTTCTCTGGCACTTGAAAAGATCAACAATATGGTAATCCTAATTGGCTGCTAAAGTAGAAATGGGCCTTTTACAAAAGGTTTCTGGAGTCTGGAATTTAATATGTAGGCCACCTGTGAAATGGATTCTCTGTATGATGCAGTTACAGAAAGGAAATCTCAGTGTTGGTCCATGGATTGAGGTGTCTAGATGGTTGAGCAGCTTTCTCAGAGTAAGCACCACCCCACTGGTATAAAACTTGCATCGTTTTTGCCTTCTGAGAAGGGGGAAGTTCAGAAAACAGAGGCAGAGGTGGGAAGGGACCAGTCGATGCTTTGGCTCTAGAAATATGACAAAGTAATTAAGAATGTATATGTTTCCTGTTAAGGTTAATAAAACACATCTGATCCTTGATACTTAATTGCCCAAAACTTCGTTTCTATCTTCATTAAATAAATTGTCATAATGTGTGCCTAGACCGCCAGTGGATGATAAATTTCTTTTCTTTTTTTTTTTTTTTTAATTTTTAAAAAAAATTTTTTTTTATTTTTTTTATTTTTATTTTATTTTTTTTTTTATTATACTTTAAGTTCTAGGGTACATGTGCATAACG
>NW_022320212.1:0-2201 GCF_002776525.5 Piliocolobus tephrosceles
TGAAGCCAGGCAGAGATCCACTTCCATTTCCATTGTGTCCATTGTGTGTCGGTAAAGAGGAAACAAATGGGAAACCCCCAGTCCAAATTTCCAAAGAGCACCCCCTTAGGGTGCCTCCTAGCCAATTTAAAAACCTTACAGCTTGAACAAGAACTTAGGAGGAAGCGGTTAATTTTCCTTTCCACTGTGGCTTGATCGACCTCAGCAATTTCTGCCAGCGGCTAGGCAAGTGGTCCGAAATTTACATACAAGGCTTTTGGGCCTTAGGCTCTCGTCCCTATACTCCTTCTCTCCCCGCTCTCCCCACCCCCCTCCCTTCCTGCCCAGACTCCTCCTTCCTCCTCCTTATCTACTAGTAATCCACTCCGTCCCGTGCCTCCTTCGGGGCCCCCAACTGGCTGTCTTGAGTCCCCTATCTCTGCCCACACCCTCCTACAGTGTTAGCACCTTTGCGAGAGGTGGTTGGGGCGGGGGGTAGTCAGAGTACACGTCCCTTTTTCATTGGCCGATCTTTCCACCATTTTGGCGTCTTATTTCATTTCTCAATCAGCTCCTGACATTCGTAAAAAACTTCAAAAGGTAGAGGATGGTCCTCAGACACCAATACAAGACCTAGTTAAATTAGCCTTTAAGGTCTATAACTCCAGAGAGGAGACGGCAGGCTCGCCTTGAACAGAAGTTACAGCTCCTAGCAGCGGCTTTACAGCCCAGTCGTAACCCCAGACCAGAGAGCACACACCCCTCAGACTCCAAAGCTACAAAAGGAGCCTGCCTGCTATAAGTGCGGCAAGGCAGGACACTATGCCAACAGGTGTCCGCAAGGTCCCCGAGTCCCAACGCGGCCTTGCTATAAGTGCAAGGCATCAGGACATTAGGCCAGTGAATGTCCTAACCCTCGTCCACCAGCAACCCCCTGCCCTGCTTGCCAGCAGGGAGGAAACTGGAAGTCTGATTGCCCCACCCTGAGAACAGGTGCCGCGCCTCTACGTGACCCCCTTTCCCAGGATCCTGGGAGCTCCTTCCAGCTCCTACATCTGGACGATGACAACTGAAGGTGCCAAGACTCGGGGACCCCCATCACCCTCGCCGAGCCGCAGGTAACTCCTGGTAGCGGGTAAGACAATTACTTTTTTAATCAACAGCGAGGCTACCTATTCTGTTTTGCCGTCCTTCTCTGGACCTAGCCTTCCATCCAATATCTCTGTAGTAGGAGTAAGTGGAAAGCCATCCACTCCACGAAAAACTCCACCCCTTAATTGCTGCCTGGCCAACAATTACTTTGCGCAGTCGTTCCTCATTCCCAGCTAAAAAGGGCCCCTACCGAAAGCAATCAGTGGAAATCAGTTTGGCTTTCCCCCACTCGCCTCAAACTTACTAAATTTTCTTAACTATCTCATACTCCCCAACCTTGCCGGGACCTTCCTTCTGGGTTTTGCCCATATTCCAACAAATGCTTCCATTCCTCATTCCTATACTAATACTGTGCCTTATTTTATTTTTCATCCGTGCGTCCAAATACCAACCATGGGCCCTGACCTTAACGACGCCCCTTAACAGCAGGAAGTAGCCAGACAGACCACGGCGCCCCTTTATCACTATTATCAATAAAAGGTTGGACTGTTTGGATGAACCGAGGCAAGATGGTGCACTTCCGGGTTCTTCTTCACCACCAACTCTTCCCGCGCGCGCGAAAATGCAGCCGGCGCCCGGGAAGGTGCAGACCAACTGGGCATGCGCCAGGTGACGTCAATCCGAAGAGACCAAGATTTACCTGGTCGCACCTGCGGAACGCCCCTGACACGCCCATGCCCCACCTATTGCCCTCCCACTCCTAGAAAAGCCGCTCTCCACCATTGAGCCACGCGGCCCTCTCACAGCCCCAGTCCTGTCGGGATGTCGGGACTGTGGGAAGTCCGTCCGAGAGCCCCACGGGGGAACTCTGCCGGCCTTCTTTGCCGGAGGCCGACAGACTTCTCCCGCACACCTTAGGTTACCAAAATAAACGAGCAGTTTTGCTCCTACACTTGCCTACCTGCTGGTTCTTTTGCGCCGGCTTGGCTGGTCTTAGAAAAACAAGACACTAGGGTCTAAGGTATAGCCTGTTGCTCCCAGGCTACAAACCTGTTCAGCATGTTACCGCACTGAATACTGCACGCAATTGTAATACAGTGGAAAGTATGTGAGTATCTAAACATTTACAA
>NW_022320213.1:0-2201 GCF_002776525.5 Piliocolobus tephrosceles
TTGTAAATGTTTAGATACTCACATACTTTCCACTGTATTACAATTGCGTGCAGTATTCAGTGCGGTAACATGCTGAACAGGTTTGTAGCCTGGGAGCAACAGGCTATACCTTAGACCCTAGTGTCTTGTTTTTCTAAGACCAGCCAAGCCGGCGCAAAAGAACCAGCAGGTAGGCAAGTGTAGGAGCAAAACTGCTCGTTTATTTTGGTAACCTAAGGTGTGCGGGAGAAGTCTGTCGGCCTCCGGCAAAGAAGGCCGGCAGAGTTCCCCCGTGGGGCTCTCGGACGGACTTCCCACAGTCCCGACATCCCGACAGGACTGGGGCTGTGAGAGGGCCGCGTGGCTCAATGGTGGAGAGCGGCTTTTCTAGGAGTGGGAGGGCAATAGGTGGGGCATGGGCGTGTCAGGGGCGTTCCGCAGGTGCGACCAGGTAAATCTTGGTCTCTTCGGATTGACGTCACCTGGCGCATGCCCAGTTGGTCTGCACCTTCCCGGGCGCCGGCTGCATTTTCGCGCGCGCGGGAAGAGTTGGTGGTGAAGAAGAACCCGGAAGTGCACCATCTTGCCTCGGTTCATCCAAACAGTCCAACCTTTTATTGATAATAGTGATAAAGGGGCGCCGTGGTCTGTCTGGCTACTTCCTGCTGTTAAGGGGCGTCGTTAAGGTCAGGGCCCATGGTTGGTATTTGGACGCACGGATGAAAAATAAAATAAGGCACAGTATTAGTATAGGAATGAGGAATGGAAGCATTTGTTGGAATATGGGCAAAACCCAGAAGGAAGGTCCCGGCAAGGTTGGGGAGTATGAGATAGTTAAGAAAATTTAGTAAGTTTGAGGCGAGTGGGGGAAAGCCAAACTGATTTCCACTGATTGCTTTCGGTAGGGGCCCTTTTTAGCTGGGAATGAGGAACGACTGCGCAAAGTAATTGTTGGCCAGGCAGCAATTAAGGGGTGGAGTTTTTCGTGGAGTGGATGGCTTTCCACTTACTCCTACTACAGAGATATTGGATGGAAGGCTAGGTCCAGAGAAGGACGGCAAAACAGAATAGGTAGCCTCGCTGTTGATTAAAAAAGTAATTGTCTTACCCGCTACCAGGAGTTACCTGCGGCTCGGCGAGGGTGATGGGGGTCCCCGAGTCTTGGCACCTTCAGTTGTCATCGTCCAGATGTAGGAGCTGGAAGGAGCTCCCAGGATCCTGGGAAAGGGGGTCACGTAGAGGCGCGGCACCTGTTCTCAGGGTGGGGCAATCAGACTTCCAGTTTCCTCCCTGCTGGCAAGCAGGGCAGGGGGTTGCTGGTGGACGAGGGTTAGGACATTCACTGGCCTAATGTCCTGATGCCTTGCACTTATAGCAAGGCCGCGTTGGGACTCGGGGACCTTGCGGACACCTGTTGGCATAGTGTCCTGCCTTGCCGCACTTATAGCAGGCAGGCTCCTTTTGTAGCTTTGGAGTCTGAGGGGTGTGTGCTCTCTGGTCTGGGGTTACGACTGGGCTGTAAAGCCGCTGCTAGGAGCTGTAACTTCTGTTCAAGGCGAGCCTGCCGTCTCCTCTCTGGAGTTATAGACCTTAAAGGCTAATTTAACTAGGTCTTGTATTGGTGTCTGAGGACCATCCTCTACCTTTTGAAGTTTTTTACGAATGTCAGGAGCTGATTGAGAAATGAAATAAGACGCCAAAATGGTGGAAAGATCGGCCAATGAAAAAGGGACGTGTACTCTGACTACCCCCCGCCCCAACCACCTCTCGCAAAGGTGCTAACACTGTAGGAGGGTGTGGGCAGAGATAGGGGACTCAAGACAGCCAGTTGGGGGCCCCGAAGGAGGCACGGGACGGAGTGGATTACTAGTAGATAAGGAGGAGGAAGGAGGAGTCTGGGCAGGAAGGGAGGGGGGTGGGGAGAGCGGGGAGAGAAGGAGTATAGGGACGAGAGCCTAAGGCCCAAAAGCCTTGTATGTAAATTTCGGACCACTTGCCTAGCCGCTGGCAGAAATTGCTGAGGTCGATCAAGCCACAGTGGAAAGGAAAATTAACCGCTTCCTCCTAAGTTCTTGTTCAAGCTGTAAGGTTTTTAAATTGGCTAGGAGGCACCCTAAGGGGGTGCTCTTTGGAAATTTGGACTGGGGGTTTCCCATTTGTTTCCTCTTTACCGACACACAATGGACACAATGGAAATGGAAGTGGATCTCTGCCTGGCTTCA
>NW_022320214.1:0-2199 GCF_002776525.5 Piliocolobus tephrosceles
ATAGGTGGGGCATGGGCGTGTCAGGGGCGTTCCGCAGGTGCGACCAGGTAAATCTTGGTCTCTTCAGATTGACGTCACCTGGCGCATGCCCAGTTGGTCTGCACCTTCCTGGGCGCCGGTGCCTTTTCGCGCGCGCGGGAAGAGTTGGGGGTGGGGGATGAAGAACCCGGAAGTGCACCATCTTGCCTCGGTTCGTCCAAACAGTCCAACCTTTTATTGATAATAGAGTTAAAGGGGCGCCGTGGTCTGTCTGGCTACTTCCTGCTGTTAAGGGGCGTCCTTAAGGTCGGGGCCCATGGTTGGTATTTGGACGCACGGATGAAAAATAAAATAAGGCACAGTATTAGTATAGGAATGAGGAATGGAAGCATTTGTTGGAATATGGGCAAAACCCAGAAGGATAGTCCTGGCAAGGTTGGGGAGTATGAGATAGTTAAGAAAATTTAGTAAGTTTGAGGCGAGTGGGGGAAAGCCAAACTGATTTCCACTGATTATTCTCAGTGGGGGCCCTTTTTAGTTGGGAATGAGGAATGAGTGCGCAAAGTACTTGTTGGCCAGGCAGCAATTAAGGGGTGGAGTTTTTCGTGGAGTGGATGGCTTTCCACTTACTCCTACTACAGAGATATTGGATGGAAGGCTAGGTCCAGAGAAGGACGGCAAAACAGAATAGGTAGCCTCGCTGTTGATTAAAAAAGTAATTGTCTTACCCGCTACCAGGAGAGTTACCCGCGGCTCGGCGAGGGTGATGGGGGTCCCCGAGTCTCGGCACCTTCAGTTGTCATCGTCCAGATGTAGGAGCTGGAAGGAGCTCCCAGGATCCTGGGAAAGGGGGTCACGTAGAGGCGCGGCACCTGTTCTCAGGGTGGGGCAATCAGACTTCCAGTTTCCTCCCTGCTGGCAAGCAGGGCAGGGGGTTGCTGGTGGACGAGGGTTAGAACATTCACTGGCCTAATGTCCTGATGCCTTGGGGCTCAGGGACCTTGCGGACACCTGTTGGCATAGTGTCCTGCCTTGCCGCACTTATAGCAGGCAGGCTCCTTTTGTAGCCTTGGAGTCTGCGGAGTATGTGCTCTCTGGCCTGGGGTTACGACTGGGCTGTAAAGCCGCTGCTAGGAGCTGTAACTCAGCCGTCTCCTCTCTGGAGCTATAGACCTTAAGGGCTAATTTAACCAGGTCTTGTATTGGTGTCTGAGGACCATCCTCTACCTTTTGAAGTTTTTTTACGAATGTCAGGAGCTGATTGAGAAATGAAATAAGACGCTCAATTTTGGAAAGATCGGCCAATGAAAAAGGGACATGTACTCTGACTACCCCCTCCGCCCCAGCCACCTCTCGCAAAGGCGCTAACACTGTAGGAGGGTGTGGGCAGAGATAGGGGACTCAAGACAGCCAGTTGGGGGCCCCGAAAGAGGCACGGGACTGAGTGGATTACTAGTAGATAAGGAGGAGGAAGGAGGAGTCTGGGCAGGAAGGGAGGGGGTGGAGAGAAGGAGTATAGGGACGAGAGCCCAAGGCCCAAAAGCCTTGTATGTAAATTTCGGACCACTTGCCTAACCGCTGGCAGAAATTGCTGAGGTCAATCACGCCACAGTGGAAAGGAAAATAAACCACTTTCTCCTAAGGTCTTGTTCAAGCTGTAAGGTTTTTTAAATTGGCTAGGAGGCACCCTAAGGGGGTGCTCTTTGGAAATTTGGACTGGGGGTTTCCCATTTGTTTCCTCTTTACCGACACACAATGGACACAATGGAAATGGAAGTGGATCTCTGCCTGGCTTCAAAGCGTCCTTTGGAACCAGCAGAGACAGACTGGAGGCTCTTGAAGCCAAAGTGGAGAGTACCTTCAGGTGGACGTCTCCGTCCTGCAAGGCTCTCCCAAGCCACTTGGTGGCTCAAAATGAACCTCAGACCTGCACAGGGTTTCTGGCCGAGGGAGGTAAAGAGCAGACAAGGGCACTTACCCCAGAGAGGCCGTGAGAGTGAGCGAAGCGGGTCTCAGGTCCTGGTCCATCCGCCGCGTGGAACGAGGAGGAGGAGGCTCCCCGGACCCTGGGGGCCCTGAGGAGGGGTCTCCTCCCAGGTTCGGCACCATCTGTCTTGTTTTTCTAAGACCAGCCGAGCGGGCGCAAAAGAACCAGCGGGTAGGCAAGTGTAACAGCAAAACTGCACAGTTTATTTTGGTAACCTAAGGTGTGCGGGAGAA
>NW_022320215.1:0-2199 GCF_002776525.5 Piliocolobus tephrosceles
TTCTCCCGCACACCTTAGGTTACCAAAATAAACTGTGCAGTTTTGCTGTTACACTTGCCTACCCGCTGGTTCTTTTGCGCCCGCTCGGCTGGTCTTAGAAAAACAAGACAGATGGTGCCGAACCTGGGAGGAGACCCCTCCTCAGGGCCCCCAGGGTCCGGGGAGCCTCCTCCTCCTCGTTCCACGCGGCGGATGGACCAGGACCTGAGACCCGCTTCGCTCACTCTCACGGCCTCTCTGGGGTAAGTGCCCTTGTCTGCTCTTTACCTCCCTCGGCCAGAAACCCTGTGCAGGTCTGAGGTTCATTTTGAGCCACCAAGTGGCTTGGGAGAGCCTTGCAGGACGGAGACGTCCACCTGAAGGTACTCTCCACTTTGGCTTCAAGAGCCTCCAGTCTGTCTCTGCTGGTTCCAAAGGACGCTTTGAAGCCAGGCAGAGATCCACTTCCATTTCCATTGTGTCCATTGTGTGTCGGTAAAGAGGAAACAAATGGGAAACCCCCAGTCCAAATTTCCAAAGAGCACCCCCTTAGGGTGCCTCCTAGCCAATTTAAAAAACCTTACAGCTTGAACAAGACCTTAGGAGAAAGTGGTTTATTTTCCTTTCCACTGTGGCGTGATTGACCTCAGCAATTTCTGCCAGCGGTTAGGCAAGTGGTCCGAAATTTACATACAAGGCTTTTGGGCCTTGGGCTCTCGTCCCTATACTCCTTCTCTCCACCCCCTCCCTTCCTGCCCAGACTCCTCCTTCCTCCTCCTTATCTACTAGTAATCCACTCAGTCCCGTGCCTCTTTCGGGGCCCCCAACTGGCTGTCTTGAGTCCCCTATCTCTGCCCACACCCTCCTACAGTGTTAGCGCCTTTGCGAGAGGTGGCTGGGGCGGAGGGGGTAGTCAGAGTACATGTCCCTTTTTCATTGGCCGATCTTTCCAAAATTGAGCGTCTTATTTCATTTCTCAATCAGCTCCTGACATTCGTAAAAAAACTTCAAAAGGTAGAGGATGGTCCTCAGACACCAATACAAGACCTGGTTAAATTAGCCCTTAAGGTCTATAGCTCCAGAGAGGAGACGGCTGAGTTACAGCTCCTAGCAGCGGCTTTACAGCCCAGTCGTAACCCCAGGCCAGAGAGCACATACTCCGCAGACTCCAAGGCTACAAAAGGAGCCTGCCTGCTATAAGTGCGGCAAGGCAGGACACTATGCCAACAGGTGTCCGCAAGGTCCCTGAGCCCCAAGGCATCAGGACATTAGGCCAGTGAATGTTCTAACCCTCGTCCACCAGCAACCCCCTGCCCTGCTTGCCAGCAGGGAGGAAACTGGAAGTCTGATTGCCCCACCCTGAGAACAGGTGCCGCGCCTCTACGTGACCCCCTTTCCCAGGATCCTGGGAGCTCCTTCCAGCTCCTACATCTGGACGATGACAACTGAAGGTGCCGAGACTCGGGGACCCCCATCACCCTCGCCGAGCCGCGGGTAACTCTCCTGGTAGCGGGTAAGACAATTACTTTTTTAATCAACAGCGAGGCTACCTATTCTGTTTTGCCGTCCTTCTCTGGACCTAGCCTTCCATCCAATATCTCTGTAGTAGGAGTAAGTGGAAAGCCATCCACTCCACGAAAAACTCCACCCCTTAATTGCTGCCTGGCCAACAAGTACTTTGCGCACTCATTCCTCATTCCCAACTAAAAAGGGCCCCCACTGAGAATAATCAGTGGAAATCAGTTTGGCTTTCCCCCACTCGCCTCAAACTTACTAAATTTTCTTAACTATCTCATACTCCCCAACCTTGCCAGGACTATCCTTCTGGGTTTTGCCCATATTCCAACAAATGCTTCCATTCCTCATTCCTATACTAATACTGTGCCTTATTTTATTTTTCATCCGTGCGTCCAAATACCAACCATGGGCCCCGACCTTAAGGACGCCCCTTAACAGCAGGAAGTAGCCAGACAGACCACGGCGCCCCTTTAACTCTATTATCAATAAAAGGTTGGACTGTTTGGACGAACCGAGGCAAGATGGTGCACTTCCGGGTTCTTCATCCCCCACCCCCAACTCTTCCCGCGCGCGCGAAAAGGCACCGGCGCCCAGGAAGGTGCAGACCAACTGGGCATGCGCCAGGTGACGTCAATCTGAAGAGACCAAGATTTACCTGGTCGCACCTGCGGAACGCCCCTGACACGCCCATGCCCCACCTAT
>NW_022320216.1:0-1107 GCF_002776525.5 Piliocolobus tephrosceles
TTGTCCCATCAAAAATCCTGGACCTATGCCTAAAACACATGTCACAATCCCCAAACTTTTCAAAAATTGGTGCATGCTTTAACTTTAATCTTCAGGCCTCACTGGAGCTAGAGGCAAGAAGGTAAAAAAGGCTGACAAAAAGAAGTCCTGGTATCTTCTATGGTGGAAGAAGGAAACTAGCTAAAGGGAAGAACAAATTAGAGAAAAATTGGAATGATAGAATCGGAACAAGGCAAAGGCTATAAAAAAAATTAAGCAGCAGTATCCTCTTGGGGGCCCCTTCCCCACACTATCTCAATGCAAATATCTGTCTGAAACGGTCCCTGGCTAAACTCCACCCATGGGTTGGCCAGTCTTGCCTTGACCAATAGCCTTGACAAGGCAACCTTGACCAATAGTCTTAGAGTATCAGGTGAGGCCAGGGGCCGGCGGCTGGCTAGGGATGAAGAATAAAAGGAAGCACCCTCCAGCAGTTCCACACACTCGCTTCTGGAACGGCTGAGATTATCAATAAGCTCCTAGTCCAGACGCCATGGGTCATTTCACAGAGGAGGACAAGGCTACTATCACAAGCCTGTGGGGCAAGGTGAATGTGGAAGATGCTGGAGGAGAAACCCTGGGAAGGTAGGCTCTGGTGACCAGGACAAGAAAGGGAAGGAAGGACCCTGTACCTGGCAAAAGTCCAGGCCGCTTCTCAAGATTTGTGGCACTTTCTGACTGTCAAATTGCTCTTGTTCAATCTCACAGGCTCCTGGTTGTCTACCCATGGACGCAGAGGTTCTTTGACAGCTTTGGCAACCTGTCCTCTGCCTCTGCCATCATGGGCAACCCCAAGGTCAAGGCACATGGCAAGAAGGTGCTGACTTCCTTGGGAGATGCCATAAAGAACCTGGATGATCTCAAGGGCACCTTTGCCCAGCTGAGTGAGCTGCACTGTGACAAGCTGCATGTGGATCCTGAGAACTTCAGGGTGAGTCCAGGAGTTTCAGCAGTTTCAGAGTTCAGTCTCAAGGCAACTTAGACAACTGAGTATTGATCTGAGGACAGCTGAATCTACCTGCTGGGTGTGAGCTATTTGAAGATACTGGGGTTGGGAGTGAAGAAACT
>NW_022320217.1:0-1107 GCF_002776525.5 Piliocolobus tephrosceles
AGTTTCTTCACTCCCAACCCCAGTATCTTCAAATAGCTCACACCCAGCAGGTAGATTCAGCTGTCCTCAGATCAATACTCAGTTGTCTAAGTTGCCTTGAGACTGAACTCTGAAACTGCTGAAACTCCTGGACTCACCCTGAAGTTCTCAGGATCCACATGCAGCTTGTCACAGTGCAGCTCACTCAGCTGGGCAAAGGTGCCCTTGAGATCATCCAGGTTCTTTATGGCATCTCCCAAGGAAGTCAGCACCTTCTTGCCATGTGCCTTGACCTTGGGGTTGCCCATGATGGCAGAGGCAGAGGACAGGTTGCCAAAGCTGTCAAAGAACCTCTGCGTCCATGGGTAGACAACCAGGAGCCTGTGAGATTGAACAAGAGCAATTTGACAGTCAGAAAGTGCCACAAATCTTGAGAAGCGGCCTGGACTTTTGCCAGGTACAGGGTCCTTCCTTCCCTTTCTTGTCCTGGTCACCAGAGCCTACCTTCCCAGGGTTTCTCCTCCAGCATCTTCCACATTCACCTTGCCCCACAGGCTTGTGATAGTAGCCTTGTCCTCCTCTGTGAAATGACCCATGGCGTCTGGACTAGGAGCTTATTGATAATCTCAGCCGTTCCAGAAGCGAGTGTGTGGAACTGCTGGAGGGTGCTTCCTTTTATTCTTCATCCCTAGCCAGCCGCCGGCCCCTGGCCTCACCTGATACTCTAAGACTATTGGTCAAGGTTGCCTTGTCAAGGCTATTGGTCAAGGCAAGACTGGCCAACCCATGGGTGGAGTTTAGCCAGGGACCGTTTCAGACAGATATTTGCATTGAGATAGTGTGGGGAAGGGGCCCCCAAGAGGATACTGCTGCTTAATTTTTTTTATAGCCTTTGCCTTGTTCCGATTCTATCATTCCAATTTTTCTCTAATTTGTTCTTCCCTTTAGCTAGTTTCCTTCTTCCACCATAGAAGATACCAGGACTTCTTTTTGTCAGCCTTTTTTACCTTCTTGCCTCTAGCTCCAGTGAGGCCTGAAGATTAAAGTTAAAGCATGCACCAATTTTTGAAAAGTTTGGGGATTGTGACATGTGTTTTAGGCATAGGTCCAGGATTTTTGATGGGACAA
>NW_022320218.1:0-3377 GCF_002776525.5 Piliocolobus tephrosceles
TGTGTGTGAGCATGTGTTTCTTTTAACGTTTTCAGCCTACAACATCCAGGGTTTGTGGTGGCAAGAAGACAGCAAGATTTAAATTTTGGCCAGTGACTCGTGCTGCAAGGGGAACAACTACCTGCATTTAATGGGAAGGCAAAATCTCAGGCTTTGAGGGAAGTTAACATAGGCTTGATTCTGGGTGGAAGCTGGATGTGTTGTTTCTGGAGGCCAGGCTGGAGCTCTCAGCTCACTATGGGTTCATTTTTGTTGTCTCCTTTCATCTCAACAGCTCCTGGGAAATGTGCTGGTGACTGTTTTGGCAATCCATTTCGGCAAAGAATTCACCCCTGAGGTGCAGGCTTCCTGGCAGAAGATGGTGGCTGGAGTGGCCAGTGCCCTGTCCTCCAGATACCACTGAGCCCCCTGCCCACGATGCAGAGCTTTCAAGGATAGGCTTTATTCTGCAAGCAATAAAAATAATAAATCTTTTCTGCTGAGAGATCACACATGATTTTCTTCAGTTCTTTTTTTTTACATCTTTTAAAATATATGAGCCACAAAGGGTTTTATGTTGAGGGATGTGTGTATGTGTATTTGTACATGGCTGTGTGTGTTAGTGTCATGTGCATACTCCTCACTTTTTTGTTTACATGAGATGTGGGTTTTGATGAGCAATTGAAAGAACTAGGCAATAAAGAAACTCCCATGTACATGGGAGTTATGCAAGTGGGAATAAAAGATGTAGGAGAAGTCTGGTGGGATGAAAGACCTCTACAGGACAGGACTCCTCAGAAACAGATGGTTTGGAAGAGATGGGGAAAGGTTCAGTGAAGACCTGGGGGCTGGATTGCAGCACAGCAGCGAGGAAGGGGCTCAACGAAGAAAAAGTGTTCCAAATTTAGGAAGTCAAGGTTTAGGCAGGGATGGCCATTCTATTTTATTAGGGGCAATACTATTTCTAATGGCATCTGACTTTTCTCAGTCCTTGTGAGGCTCTATGGGGAGGTTGAGGTGTTAGAGATCAGAGCAGGGAACAGATTTTTCTTTCCACTGTAACTGCAATGAAGTAATCCTTACTTTACTAAGGAACTTTTCGTTTTAAGTGTTGACGCATGCCTAAAGAGGTGAAATTAAACCCATGCCCTTAAGTCACAGCATTTCAAGGAAGAGACCTCACTGTATGCTTCTAGGGGAGGTGGGGACTTAGGGGAAGGAAATGAGCCAGCAGAGGTTCACAAGTCAGCATCATCGTGTCGTGCCTGAGCAGCAGAACAGCACTGTCAGATGAAAATGTAGTGTGAAGAATTTGTATAACATTAATTGAGAAGGCAGATTCACTGGCATTCTTATATAATTGAAAGTTAATGCATGTTTATAAGGTAGAGTTTAGTTTAATGTGATGGTGTTATGAACCTAATGCTTGTGTCTCCAGGAAATTCACATGCTAAATCCCCAACTCCCAGTTGGCCCCATTTGTCGGGGAGGCTTTGGAAAAGTAATTAGGTTTAGATGAGCTCACGAGAGCAGATCGCTCTCAAAGAATTATTTTCCTCATCAGAAGCAGAGAGTTAGCCATTTCTCTTCCTTCTGGGGAGGACATAGTGAGGAGTCAGCCATCTGCAACCCAAGAAGAGAGCCCTGACCAGGAACCAGCAGAAATGTGAGAAAAAATTCTGTTGTTGAAGCCATCCGGTCTATGCTATTTTGTTATAGCACCTTGTACTAAGTAAGGCAGATGAAGAAGGAGAAAAAAATAAGCTTGGGTGTTCAGTGGATTAGAAACCATGTTTATCTCAGGTTTACAAATCTCCCCTGGTCCCCTACGTTTCAGTATAAAATACCTACTCTACTACTCTCATCTGTAACACCCAAGTCGTAAGCCTTAGCCCTTCTCTCTAACTTTGATTTCTCCTATTTTTTCTTCAATGTACTTTAGGCTTGTAATGTATTTATATACAGTGAAATGTCAAGTTCTTTCTTTATATTTCTTTCTTTCCTTTTTCTCCTCAGCCTCACAGTTTTCTACATGCCCTTCTTATTTTCAGGAACTTCTTTCTTCAAACATCTTCTGCCTGGCTCCATCATACCATAAAGGACCCACTTCAAATGCTGTCACTCACTACCATTTCACAATTCACACTTTCTTTCTTGTTTTTTTTTTTTTTTTTTTAGTAAGACAAGTTTATAAAAAATTAAAGTGACGGAATAAATGAATGGCTACTTCATAGGCAGAGTAGCCCCAAGGGCTGCTCGTTGCCGATTTTTATTGTTATTTTTCAATAGCATGCTAAACAAGGGGTAGATTATTTATGCCGCCCATTTTTAGACCATAAAAGATAACTTCCTGATGTTGCCATGGCATTTTTTCCTTTTAATTTTATTTCATTTCATTTTAATTTCCAAGGTACATGTGCAGGATGTGCAGGCTTGTTACATGGGCAAATGTGTACCTTTCTGGTCTTTTAGCCATCTTTATCAACGAGCAGATATAATCTTTACACAGGATCATGAAGGCTGAAAGGATTTCACCAATTTCAATCAATCTGATAGCTTAGGGGATAAACTAATTTGAAGATACAGCTCACCTCCAATAAGCCAGAATCCCAGAGCTTCTGGCATTATAATCTAGCAAGCTTTGAGATCATGGATCACTTTCAGAGAAAAACAAAAACAAACTAACCAAAAGCAAAACAGAACCAAAAAACCAGCAGAAATACTTCTTACCCTGTTAACGGTCCTATATGTCAGAAACAGCACTGTGTTAGAAATAAAGCAGTCTGAAGTACACTGATATTTGAGTTGTCATAGTGTGTGGACTATTAGCCAATAAAAACAGCCCTTGCTTCTCTAGAGTTGTTTTCCATATACACACATGTCTTATGTCTTAGAATAAGATTCCCTGAGAAGTGAACCTAGCATCTATACAAGATAATTAATTCTAATGCAGAGTACCTGCCAAAGAACATTCCACCACCATCTTTACTGAGCAGAAAAGAGCTACACCAAAACCCTGGTCATCAGCCAGCACACACACTTACCCAGTGATAAATACACATCATATGGTATATATATACACACCTGAATATGGAATCAAATATTTTTTCTAAGATGAAACAGGCATGATTTATTTCAAATAGGTAGAGATAAGTAGATATTGAGGTAAGGATTAGGTCTTATATTACATAACTGTAATCTATTACTGCACTGAAACTGACTTTATAGGAATTGTTTTCACTGCACCATTGAGAACTTAAGAGATAACAGAAAAAGCCACAGAGAGTATATTCAAAAAGAAGTGTAGCACTTTTTCCTTAGAAACCACTACTAACTGAAAAAGACTAAGATTTGTCCCATCAAAAATCCTGGACCTATGCCTAAAACACATGTCACAA
>NW_022320219.1:0-3377 GCF_002776525.5 Piliocolobus tephrosceles
TTGTGACATGTGTTTTAGGCATAGGTCCAGGATTTTTGATGGGACAAATCTTAGTCTTTTTCAGTTAGTAGTGGTTTCTAAGGAAAAAGTGCTACACTTCTTTTTGAATATACTCTCTGTGGCTTTTTCTGTTATCTCTTAAGTTCTCAATGGTGCAGTGAAAACAATTCCTATAAAGTCAGTTTCAGTGCAGTAATAGATTACAGTTATGTAATATAAGACCTAATCCTTACCTCAATATCTACTTATCTCTACCTATTTGAAATAAATCATGCCTGTTTCATCTTAGAAAAAATATTTGATTCCATATTCAGGTGTGTATATATATACCATATGATGTGTATTTATCACTGGGTAAGTGTGTGTGCTGGCTGATGACCAGGGTTTTGGTGTAGCTCTTTTCTGCTCAGTAAAGATGGTGGTGGAATGTTCTTTGGCAGGTACTCTGCATTAGAATTAATTATCTTGTATAGATGCTAGGTTCACTTCTCAGGGAATCTTATTCTAAGACATAAGACATGTGTGTATATGGAAAACAACTCTAGAGAAGCAAGGGCTGTTTTTATTGGCTAATAGTCCACACACTATGACAACTCAAATATCAGTGTACTTCAGACTGCTTTATTTCTAACACAGTGCTGTTTCTGACATATAGGACCGTTAACAGGGTAAGAAGTATTTCTGCTGGTTTTTTGGTTCTGTTTTGCTTTTGGTTAGTTTGTTTTTGTTTTTCTCTGAAAGTGATCCATGATCTCAAAGCTTGCTAGATTATAATGCCAGAAGCTCTGGGATTCTGGCTTATTGGAGGTGAGCTGTATCTTCAAATTAGTTTATCCCCTAAGCTATCAGATTGATTGAAATTGGTGAAATCCTTTCAGCCTTCATGATCCTGTGTAAAGATTATATCTGCTCGTTGATAAAGATGGCTAAAAGACCAGAAAGGTACACATTTGCCCATGTAACAAGCCTGCACATCCTGCACATGTACCTTGGAAATTAAAATGAAATGAAATAAAATTAAAAGGAAAAAATGCCATGGCAACATCAGGAAGTTATCTTTTATGGTCTAAAAATGGGCGGCATAAATAATCTACCCCTTGTTTAGCATGCTATTGAAAAATAACAATAAAAATCGGCAACGAGCAGCCCTTGGGGCTACTCTGCCTATGAAGTAGCCATTCATTTATTCCGTCACTTTAATTTTTTATAAACTTGTCTTACTAAAAAAAAAAAAAAAAAAACAAGAAAGAAAGTGTGAATTGTGAAATGGTAGTGAGTGACAGCATTTGAAGTGGGTCCTTTATGGTATGATGGAGCCAGGCAGAAGATGTTTGAAGAAAGAAGTTCCTGAAAATAAGAAGGGCATGTAGAAAACTGTGAGGCTGAGGAGAAAAAGGAAAGAAAGAAATATAAAGAAAGAACTTGACATTTCACTGTATATAAATACATTACAAGCCTAAAGTACATTGAAGAAAAAATAGGAGAAATCAAAGTTAGAGAGAAGGGCTAAGGCTTACGACTTGGGTGTTACAGATGAGAGTAGTAGAGTAGGTATTTTATACTGAAACGTAGGGGACCAGGGGAGATTTGTAAACCTGAGATAAACATGGTTTCTAATCCACTGAACACCCAAGCTTATTTTTTTCTCCTTCTTCATCTGCCTTACTTAGTACAAGGTGCTATAACAAAATAGCATAGACCGGATGGCTTCAACAACAGAATTTTTTCTCACATTTCTGCTGGTTCCTGGTCAGGGCTCTCTTCTTGGGTTGCAGATGGCTGACTCCTCACTATGTCCTCCCCAGAAGGAAGAGAAATGGCTAACTCTCTGCTTCTGATGAGGAAAATAATTCTTTGAGAGCGATCTGCTCTCGTGAGCTCATCTAAACCTAATTACTTTTCCAAAGCCTCCCCGACAAATGGGGCCAACTGGGAGTTGGGGATTTAGCATGTGAATTTCCTGGAGACACAAGCATTAGGTTCATAACACCATCACATTAAACTAAACTCTACCTTATAAACATGCATTAACTTTCAATTATATAAGAATGCCAGTGAATCTGCCTTCTCAATTAATGTTATACAAATTCTTCACACTACATTTTCATCTGACAGTGCTGTTCTGCTGCTCAGGCACGACACGATGATGCTGACTTGTGAACCTCTGCTGGCTCATTTCCTTCCCCTAAGTCCCCACCTCCCCTAGAAGCATACAGTGAGGTCTCTTCCTTGAAATGCTGTGACTTAAGGGCATGGGTTTAATTTCACCTCTTTAGGCATGCGTCAACACTTAAAACGAAAAGTTCCTTAGTAAAGTAAGGATTACTTCATTGCAGTTACAGTGGAAAGAAAAATCTGTTCCCTGCTCTGATCTCTAACACCTCAACCTCCCCATAGAGCCTCACAAGGACTGAGAAAAGTCAGATGCCATTAGAAATAGTATTGCCCCTAATAAAATAGAATGGCCATCCCTGCCTAAACCTTGACTTCCTAAATTTGGAACACTTTTTCTTCGTTGAGCCCCTTCCTCGCTGCTGTGCTGCAATCCAGCCCCCAGGTCTTCACTGAACCTTTCCCCATCTCTTCCAAACCATCTGTTTCTGAGGAGTCCTGTCCTGTAGAGGTCTTTCATCCCACCAGACTTCTCCTACATCTTTTATTCCCACTTGCATAACTCCCATGTACATGGGAGTTTCTTTATTGCCTAGTTCTTTCAATTGCTCATCAAAACCCACATCTCATGTAAACAAAAAAGTGAGGAGTATGCACATGACACTAACACACACAGCCATGTACAAATACACATACACACATCCCTCAACATAAAACCCTTTGTGGCTCATATATTTTAAAAGATGTAAAAAAAAAGAACTGAAGAAAATCATGTGTGATCTCTCAGCAGAAAAGATTTATTATTTTTATTGCTTGCAGAATAAAGCCTATCCTTGAAAGCTCTGCATCGTGGGCAGGGGGCTCAGTGGTATCTGGAGGACAGGGCACTGGCCACTCCAGCCACCATCTTCTGCCAGGAAGCCTGCACCTCAGGGGTGAATTCTTTGCCGAAATGGATTGCCAAAACAGTCACCAGCACATTTCCCAGGAGCTGTTGAGATGAAAGGAGACAACAAAAATGAACCCATAGTGAGCTGAGAGCTCCAGCCTGGCCTCCAGAAACAACACATCCAGCTTCCACCCAGAATCAAGCCTATGTTAACTTCCCTCAAAGCCTGAGATTTTGCCTTCCCATTAAATGCAGGTAGTTGTTCCCCTTGCAGCACGAGTCACTGGCCAAAATTTAAATCTTGCTGTCTTCTTGCCACCACAAACCCTGGATGTTGTAGGCTGAAAACGTTAAAAGAAACACATGCTCACACACA
>NW_022320220.1:0-8073 GCF_002776525.5 Piliocolobus tephrosceles
ATAATCATGTGGTTCTTGTCTTTGGTTCTGTTTATATGCTGGATTACATTTATTGATTTGCAAATGTTGAACCAGCCTTGCATCCCAGGGATGAAGCCCACTTGATCATGGTGGAGAAGCTTTTTGATGTGCTGCTGAATCCGGTTTGCCAGTATTTTATTGAGGATTTTTGCATCGATGTTCATCAGGGAGATCGGTCTAAAATTCTCTTTTTTTGTTGTGTCTCTGCCAGGCTTTGGTATCAGGATGATGTTGGCCTCATAAAATGAGTTAGGGAGGATTCCCTCTTTTTCTATGGATTGGAATAGTTTCAGAAGGAATGGTACCAGCTCCTCCTTGTACCAGCAAGAATTATGTGATTTCTTAGAAAACTCCAGGAGCACCAAGTGTGTGGAGGATGGGAATGTGACAGAGCACATCATTTCGCTGGAAGACCTTAATTTATCCCATACCTGCTTTTCCAGCCTCTTCTCTCACTGAAAAGGACAGGTTTTGGATCTCTATTTACCTCCACCCCGACACCCCCCACCACCAAAAAAAAAAAAAAACCCAGAGACATTGAGTTAATGCAACTAATTATTAGGAAAAATGTTAGGATATACTAGAGAGATAAATATCAGGGACAAGTTTTGCTTGTTGCTTTGTTTTTACCATTTGATTAAATTACCAAATCTCCTTCAACTCTTATGAAAACCATTTGTAAAATCAAGCCCTTTAATAAAAACTTAAAGTTGGTCCATTCCAAGAAGTAAGCACTCCTGTAGAAGACACCTTTGGTTGTCTACGCTATAATAGAAGACAAAGCCCACAAAAAAGAACGTTGATGAAAAAGTTAAAAATGCCACATATGCATTTTCTCACTCCCCTGTTCACTAAAACATGGGCATGTGACCCACTCCAGTCCAGATTTCCCAGAGGAGGATTTGCAGGAGGCTTCCGGCAAAGTTTTCCTTCCTAATTCAAAATCAAAGAATCTATCGTGAAAAAAAAAAAAAAATGTTTTATTTGGCCAAATATTGTCTACCTGCATTATCTGGAATTATTAAAGCCATCTTATAATCATAAAGTGAGAATTAAGCCTAAATGACATTAAGCCTCAATGCTAACAATTGTCATTGGAAAATATTAAATTTTCCCATGGGCTAAGCCAGTGGTCAATAAACGAAAGGTTGGGTGAATGGTTTTAGATAAGTAGTTCACAGATTTAATTTACTTTGTGTGTGAAGTTCATCACTGAAAAGCCCATGTCCTGAAATCTTTGCATGAGTAAATTCCTAGCTTAGAATCTCGTCTGCCTCCATAGTCCATGAAGCATGAACAAACATTTATAAACACAATTACACAAAAGCATATAGATTTTCTCAGTGTGCTGTCAATTACATACTACCAATCAACTTACAATTAAGCACCAATTTTATAGATATGCATTATAGTATCTTTGCTTCTTAATCTGCTGAAAGTATATTGTATCATAAAGAAAATGAGGATAGGAAGTCAGACCTGAGATTAATTCCTTATTCCCCATGTTGAACTATCCATTTATTTAATACATATGTATAGAGCCCTCATCATGTGTCAGGCACACTGTTGGGTACTAAAAATACAGTGGTAAACAACAATGATATGGTCCACATCCTCCTGAAACTTGCAGTCCCGTGATGAAACTTACAGTCCAGTCACGCAAGAGGAAAAACCAAAAGGCATCAAAACTGGAAAAGAGAAATGAGCAATTAAAAATTATTTTAATGTTTATGAAGAAAGACTAATACACTGGAAAACAAATTATGGGGTTAGAAAGTCATGCCTAAGGAAAGATTATCAAATACTATTATGAAAAACTATACACTAATAAGCTGAAAAACCTAGAGTAAATGGATACATTCTTGAAGCTCAAATTAGGAAAAAAAAATAGAAAACCTAAACAGTCCAATAATGAATAAGATTGAATCAGGAATAAAAACTTTCTCAACAAAGAAAAGTCCAGAAACACATGGCTTCACTGCCAAACTCCACCAAACTCACAAAGAACTAACATCAATTCTCCTTAAATTATTTCCAAAAAAAATCAGAGAAGGAAATTCTCTTCAACTCATTCTACAAGCCCAAGCATTACTCTGATAGCAAAACTAGACAATGATGCAACAAAAAAAGAAAACTACAGGCCAATACCCCTAAGGAACATATATACAAAAATCCTCAACAAAATACTAGTAAACCAAATCAAACAGCACATCAAAAGGATAATATACCATGAGCAAGTGAGATTCATCCCAGGGATGCAAGGATGGTTCAAGATATGCAAATAAACAAACATGACACATCAACAGAATGAAGGACAAAAATCATATAATTATGTCAATAGAAGCAAAAAAAGCATTTGATGAAATTTAATATCCTTTCCTGATTTAAAAAAAAAAAAACTCTCAGCAAATTAGGAATAGAAGGAACACACCTCAACATAATAAAAATCATATAAGACAAACTCACAGTTAATATCACACTGAGTGGAGAAAAGCTGAAAGTCTTTCCTATAAGAACTGAAACAAGACAAGGATGTTTCACTTTCACTACTCTCATTCAACATAGTACTGAAAGTCCTAGCCCGAGTAATTGGGTAAGAGAAAAAACTAAAAGATATTCAAACTGGAAAAGAAAAAGTCAAAGTGTGCCTCTTGCAGATGGCATATTATATCTAGAAAAACCTAAAGACTATACCAAAAAAACTTAGATTTGAAAACTGCTTCAGTAAATCTACAGAATATTAAAAAATCAACAAATAACAGTAGTATTAATATGTACCAAAAATAAACTGCCTGCGGAAAAAATGAGAAAACTATTCCATTTAAAATAGTTATGAAATAAAATATCTAGGAATATATCTAACCAAGAAGATGGAAAACTTCTACAAGGAAAACTACAAAACACTGATGAAGGAAATGGACAAGGACACAACAAATGGAAATGCTCATGAATCAAAAGAATATTGTCAAGATGGTCATTCTGCTCAAAGTCATCTACAGATTCAATGCAATCCTTATCAAAATACTAGTGTCATTTTTCATAGATATATAACAGACAATCCTAACATTCATATGGAACCAAAAAAGAACTCAACTAGCTAAAGCAATTCTGAACAAAAATAACTGAGCTGGAGGCATCACATTACCTGACTTTGAAATATATTACAAGGCTATACTAACCAAAATACCATGGTTGGTATAAAAGCAGATGGAACAGAATAGAGAACCCAAATCCACATATTTATAGCCAACCAATTTTCAACAAAGGTGCCAAGAACATAAGTTGCAGAAAGGACACCCTCTTAAATAAATGATGCCAGAAAAATTGGATATTCATATGCACAAAATAAAACAAGACTCCTATATCTCACCATATACAAAAACTAACTCAGAATGGACCAAAGGATTAAATGTAAGACACAAAACTATAAGACTACTAAAAGATAACATAAAGGAAACACTCCAGGACATTGGTCTAGGAAAAGACTTCATAAAAAAGACCTCAAAAACACAGGCAACAAAATCAAAAATAGAAGAAACTATATCTAACCAAAAATCTTCTGCACATCAAAAAAAAAAAAATCAACAGAGTGAAGAGACAACCTACATAATGAAAGAAAATATTTACAAACTATTCATCTGACATGGGACTAATATTTGGAGTATACAAGAAACTCTAATAGCAAAATAAAACAAATAATCTTATTAAGAAGTGGGCAAAAATGTTAAGAAACAATAGATGCTGGGGAGGCTGTGGAGAAATAGGAACACTTTTACACTGTTGGTGGGAATGTAAATTAGTTCAACCATTGTGGAAGATAGTGTGGCTATTCCTCAAGGCTCTAGAACCAGAAACACCATTTGACTCAGCAATTCCGTTACAAGGTATATACCCAAAGGAACACAAATCATTTTACTATAAAGACACATGCACACACGTTGATTGCAGGACGATTTACAATAGCAAAGACATGAACATACCCAAATGCCCATCAATGATAGACTGGATAAAGAAAATGTGGTACATGTACACCATGGAATACTATGCAGCCATAAAAAGGAATGAGATCATGTCCTTCACAAGGACATGGATAAAGCTGGACGCCATCGTCCTCAGCAAATGAATACAGGAACTGAAAACCAAACAATGCATGTTTTCACTCGTAAGTGGGAGTTGAACAACGAGAACACGCAGACAAAGGGAGGGGAATGACACACACTGGGGCCAGTCAGGGGGCTAAGGCAGCAAGGGGAGGGAGAGCATTAGGTCAAATAACTAATGCATGCAGGGCTTAAAACGTAGATGACGGGTTGAAAGGTGCTGCAAACCACATGCCACACATATACCTATGTAGCAAACCTACACATTCTGCACTTGTACCCCAGAACTTAAAGTAACATAAAAAATTAAAAGTGGGCAAAGGAAAAGACATTTCTCAAAAGAAGACATACACATGGCCAACAGGTGTATGAAAAAAGCTCACCAGCACTAATAAGGAAAATACAAATTACAACCACAATAAGATATGTTGGACCAGTCAGAATGGCTATTAATAAAAAGATTAAAAAAAAAAAAAAAGATGCTGTCAAGGATGCAGAGAAAAGGGAATTCTTATACACTTTTGGTGAGAATGTAAATTAGTAGGGACACTATGGAAAACAGTATGGAGATTTTTCAAAATACTAAAATTAGAAATACCAGGTGATCCAGCAATCCCACTACTGGGTATTTATCCAAAGGAAAAGAAAAATAGAATATCAAACGAATACCTGCACTTCCATGTTTATTGCAGCACCATTCACAATAACCAAGATCTGGAATCAAGCTAAGTGTCCATGAATGGATGAAAGGATAAAGAAAATATGGTATATACACAATGAAATATTATTTGGCCATAAAAAATGAAATTATGTAATTTGCAGAAGCATGGATGGAATTGGACATCATTATATTAAGTGAAACAAACCAGGCACAGAAAGACAAATATCGTATGTTCTTACTCACATATGAGAACCTAAAAAGTTGATCTCATGGAGATAAAGAGTAGAATGTTAGATACCAGAGGCTGGAAAGTTTGTGTGTGGAAGGCATGGGGGATGAAGATAGGTTGGTTAATGGGTACAATCGCACAGTTAGATAGAAGGAATAAGTGCTAATGTTTGATAGGAGAGTAGGGTGACTGTAGTTAACGAATTATTATATATCTTAAAACAGACAGAACTTGAAATGTTGCCACCAGATAGAAATGATAAATACTTGAGGTAATGGATACCCTAAATATCCAGACTTGATCATTACACATTCTATGCATGTAACAAAATACCACATATACCCCAAAAATATGTATAAATAGTATGTATCAGCTAAAAATAAAAAAGGGTCATCCTGGGGAAATGGTATTGAAGTTTGAGACTGTTGGCCTATGTTATTTAAGGTTGTTACATGTAAATTGGAGAAACCTTACAGTGTGCACAGGATTCAATAACGGTTCAGCATAAGGCTTTGGTGAGAGATTCATAATTATTTGTTTTGCATGTACTCACACTTAGTCTGTCTTCTATTTCAATTCATCTTACCTGGTCCTAATAGCTTTCTTGTATGTCTCTTATTACATTGTATGCTAGGTGTTCCATAAATGTTCATTGAATAGAACCACCTTCGTTTATAAATCTAATATATTTAACTTTGACTTTCATTTGCATTTGGAACGTAGAGGTCATGTTAAAAGCACAAACAAGAAAAAAACTGCCTGTTTTCCCACTGTAGTTCTCCTGTGAGCTCCGAAATTTCAACAACCATTATGCAAGAAATGCTCAACTGTGAAAAATTAATAACACTTTTATGCAACTGTCATCAAAATAGGGTAAGAGTGGGAAATTTTTCATTGAAAATTTATTGAGAAGCTCACATTTTTATGCATGGAATAAAGAAGGTTACTTTATTAATTGGCTCGATGAAGAATTGTTTGAACAATTCTCAAAGCTATAAGATGTACCCTACATTGAACCTGGACCAGTTTGTCTTGGCAGCTTAAGGCCTTATCTTCTGAGTGAGAGATGACTGGTTTATTCAGAAGGCCATGACCCTGATCTGATAGCTCAACAGACCAGCAAAGATCCTGCCATAAGTTATAAAGGGCCTTGGGTGTCATGCTGAAGACTTTGGACCTTACCCTATAGCAGCCTAAATGTTTAAATAAGACAATGCAATGATCACATGTATGTTTCATTCAGATAACTCTTTTTGCACTGAAATCCTTGTCTCAGGACTGGTTTCTGGGGCAACCTTGCCTAAAGCAATATTGTTTTCACAGTCAGTTCCTAGAAGAAGTGATACCAGGAAGCACTGATAGGGGAGTTAAGAGGTAAAACTGGGAAGGCCTGTCAATAAAGGATACATTATTGAGAAAGTTATTATTATAGGCAATTAAGTTCAAATCCACAGGTGATTTCTGAGAGATCAGGTAGAAAACCCATCAGAGTATTTATTCACCAACTGAGACAAAGCAAGGACCCCCTCCCAGGGGTTAGCCAGGTACCCCACCCCATCTTCAATGCATGGCAATAAAGGAAAAATCTTGAGTGCCTTCAAAGGAAATTCCAGGCCCCTAGCTAATCTTTAGAAGCAAATGAGCAACTAATAAGCAAGAAATTAATAACTCAGGCAATAGCCTTCCAAGCAAGTCAGAGTCACAAGGTGTTTTGGATCTCTATAGAAACTGAAAGATAACATTGTAACATGTGTTCTGGAGTTGTTTTTTAGAAACCTGGGTGGACCTCAGATAAGGTGGAACTGAGATCTGAACTTTTTTTTTCTTTTTTTTTATTATACTTTAAGTTCTAGGGTACATGTGCATAACATGCAGGTTTGTTACATATGTATATCTGTGCCATGTTGGTGTGCTGCACCCATCAACTTGTCAGCACCCATCAATTCATCATTTATATCAGGTATAACTCCCCAGTGCAATCCCTCCCCCCTCCCCCCTCCCCATGATAGGCCCCAGTGTGTGATGTTCCCCTTCCCGAGTACAAGTGATGTCATTGTTCAGTTCCCACCTATGAGTGAGAACATGCAGTGTTGGGTTTTCTCTTCTTGTGATAGTTTGCTAAGAATGATGGTTTCCAGCTGCGTCCATGTCCCTACAAAGGACGCAAACTCATCCTTTTTTACGGCTGCATAGTATTCCATGGTGTATATGTGCCACATTTTCTTAATCCAGTCTGTCACTGATGGACATTTGGGTTGATTCCAAGTCTTTGCTATTGTGAATAGTGCCACAATAAACATACGTGTGCATGTGTCTTTGTAGTAGCATAATTTATAATCCTTTGGGTATATACCCAGTAGTGGGATGGCTGGGTCATATGGTACATCTAGTTCTAGATCCTTGAGGAATTGCCATACTCTTTTCCATAATGGTTGAACTAGTTTACAATCCCACCAACAGTGTAAAAGTGTTCCTATTTCTCCACATCCTCTCCAACACCTGTTGTTTCCTGATTTTTTAATGATTGCCATTCTAACTGGTGTGAGATGGTATCTCATTGTGGTTTTGATTTGCATTTCTCTGATGGCGAGTGATGATGAGCATTTTTTCATGTGTCT
This sequence comes from Piliocolobus tephrosceles, assembly GCF_002776525.5. Taxonomy (NCBI): domain Eukaryota; kingdom Metazoa; phylum Chordata; class Mammalia; order Primates; family Cercopithecidae; genus Piliocolobus; species Piliocolobus tephrosceles. The sequence goes on from NW_022320220.1 coordinate 7,630, forward strand.
GTTGGCTGTATGAATGTCTTCTTTTGAGAAATGTCTGTTCATATCCTTTGCCCACTTTTCGATGGGGTTGTTTGTTTTTTTCTTGTATATTTGTTTGAGTTCTTTGTAGATTCTGGAAATTAGCCCTTTGTCAGATGAGTAGATTGCAAAACTTTTCTCCCATTCTGTAGGTTGCCTGTTCACTCTGATGGTAGTTTCTTTTGCTGTGCAGAAGCTCTTTAGTTTAATTAGATCCCATTTGTTAATTTTGGCTTTTGCTGCCATTGCTTTGGTGTTTTAGACATAAAGTCCTTGCCCATGCCTATGTCCTGAATGGTACTACCTAGGTTTTCTTCTAGGGTTTTTATGGTAATAGGTCTAACATTTAAGTCTCTAATCCATCTTGAATTAATCTTCATATAAGGAGTAAGGAAAGGATCCAGTTTCAGCTTTCTACTTATGGCT
>NW_022320222.1:0-8073 GCF_002776525.5 Piliocolobus tephrosceles
AGCCATAAGTAGAAAGCTGAAACTGGATCCTTTCCTTACTCCTTATATGAAGATTAATTCAAGATGGATTAGAGACTTAAATGTTAGACCTATTACCATAAAAACCCTAGAAGAAAACCTAGGTAGTACCATTCAGGACATAGGCATGGGCAAGGACTTTATGTCTAAAACACCAAAGCAATGGCAGCAAAAGCCAAAATTAACAAATGGGATCTAATTAAACTAAAGAGCTTCTGCACAGCAAAAGAAACTACCATCAGAGTGAACAGGCAACCTACAGAATGGGAGAAAAGTTTTGCAATCTACTCATCTGACAAAGGGCTAATTTCCAGAATCTACAAAGAACTCAAACAAATATACAAGAAAAAAACAAACAACCCCATCGAAAAGTGGGCAAAGGATATGAACAGACATTTCTCAAAAGAAGACATTCATACAGCCAACAGACACATGAAAAAATGCTCATCATCACTCGCCATCAGAGAAATGCAAATCAAAACCACAATGAGATACCATCTCACACCAGTTAGAATGGCAATCATTAAAAAATCAGGAAACAACAGGTGTTGGAGAGGATGTGGAGAAATAGGAACACTTTTACACTGTTGGTGGGATTGTAAACTAGTTCAACCATTATGGAAAAGAGTATGGCAATTCCTCAAGGATCTAGAACTAGATGTACCATATGACCCAGCCATCCCACTACTGGGTATATACCCAAAGGATTATAAATTATGCTACTACAAAGACACATGCACACGTATGTTTATTGTGGCACTATTCACAATAGCAAAGACTTGGAATCAACCCAAATGTCCATCAGTGACAGACTGGATTAAGAAAATGTGGCACATATACACCATGGAATACTATGCAGCCGTAAAAAAGGATGAGTTTGCGTCCTTTGTAGGGACATGGACGCAGCTGGAAACCATCATTCTTAGCAAACTATCACAAGAAGAGAAAACCCAACACTGCATGTTCTCACTCATAGGTGGGAACTGAACAATGACATCACTTGTACTCGGGAAGGGGAACATCACACACTGGGGCCTATCATGGGGAGGGGGGAGGGGGGAGGGATTGCACTGGGGAGTTATACCTGATATAAATGATGAATTGATGGGTGCTGACAAGTTGATGGGTGCAGCACACCAACATGGCACAGATATACATATGTAACAAACCTGCATGTTATGCACATGTACCCTAGAACTTAAAGTATAATAAAAAAAAAGAAAAAAAAAGTTCAGATCTCAGTTCCACCTTATCTGAGGTCCACCCAGGTTTCTAAAAAACAACTCCAGAACACATGTTACAATGTTATCTTTCAGTTTCTATAGAGATCCAAAACACCTTGTGACTCTGACTTGCTTGGAAGGCTATTGCCTGAGTTATTAATTTCTTGCTTATTAGTTGCTCATTTGCTTCTAAAGATTAGCTAGGGGCCTGGAATTTCCTTTGAAGGCACTCAAGATTTTTCCTTTATTGCCATGCATTGAAGATGGGGTGGGGTACCTGGCTAACCCCTGGGAGGGGGTCCTTGCTTTGTCTCAGTTGGTGAATAAATACTCTGATGGGTTTTCTACCTGATCTCTCAGAAATCACCTGTGGATTTGAACTTAATTGCCTATAATAATAACTTTCTCAATAATGTATCCTTTATTGACAGGCCTTCCCAGTTTTACCTCTTAACTCCCCTATCAGTGCTTCCTGGTATCACTTCTTCTAGGAACTGACTGTGAAAACAATATTGCTTTAGGCAAGGTTGCCCCAGAAACCAGTCCTGAGACAAGGATTTCAGTGCAAAAAGAGTTATCTGAATGAAACATACATGTGATCATTGCATTGTCTTATTTAAACATTTAGGCTGCTATAGGGTAAGGTCCAAAGTCTTCAGCATGACACCCAAGGCCCTTTATAACTTATGGCAGGATCTTTGCTGGTCTGTTGAGCTATCAGATCAGGGTCATGGCCTTCTGAATAAACCAGTCATCTCTCACTCAGAAGATAAGGCCTTAAGCTGCCAAGACAAACTGGTCCAGGTTCAATGTAGGGTACATCTTATAGCTTTGAGAATTGTTCAAACAATTCTTCATCGAGCCAATTAATAAAGTAACCTTCTTTATTCCATGCATAAAAATGTGAGCTTCTCAATAAATTTTCAATGAAAAATTTCCCACTCTTACCCTATTTTGATGACAGTTGCATAAAAGTGTTATTAATTTTTCACAGTTGAGCATTTCTTGCATAATGGTTGTTGAAATTTCGGAGCTCACAGGAGAACTACAGTGGGAAAACAGGCAGTTTTTTTCTTGTTTGTGCTTTTAACATGACCTCTACGTTCCAAATGCAAATGAAAGTCAAAGTTAAATATATTAGATTTATAAACGAAGGTGGTTCTATTCAATGAACATTTATGGAACACCTAGCATACAATGTAATAAGAGACATACAAGAAAGCTATTAGGACCAGGTAAGATGAATTGAAATAGAAGACAGACTAAGTGTGAGTACATGCAAAACAAATAATTATGAATCTCTCACCAAAGCCTTATGCTGAACCGTTATTGAATCCTGTGCACACTGTAAGGTTTCTCCAATTTACATGTAACAACCTTAAATAACATAGGCCAACAGTCTCAAACTTCAATACCATTTCCCCAGGATGACCCTTTTTTATTTTTAGCTGATACATACTATTTATACATATTTTTGGGGTATATGTGGTATTTTGTTACATGCATAGAATGTGTAATGATCAAGTCTGGATATTTAGGGTATCCATTACCTCAAGTATTTATCATTTCTATCTGGTGGCAACATTTCAAGTTCTGTCTGTTTTAAGATATATAATAATTCGTTAACTACAGTCACCCTACTCTCCTATCAAACATTAGCACTTATTCCTTCTATCTAACTGTGCGATTGTACCCATTAACCAACCTATCTTCATCCCCCATGCCTTCCACACACAAACTTTCCAGCCTCTGGTATCTAACATTCTACTCTTTATCTCCATGAGATCAACTTTTTAGGTTCTCATATGTGAGTAAGAACATACGATATTTGTCTTTCTGTGCCTGGTTTGTTTCACTTAATATAATGATGTCCAATTCCATCCATGCTTCTGCAAATTACATAATTTCATTTTTTATGGCCAAATAATATTTCATTGTGTATATACCATATTTTCTTTATCCTTTCATCCATTCATGGACACTTAGCTTGATTCCAGATCTTGGTTATTGTGAATGGTGCTGCAATAAACATGGAAGTGCAGGTATTCGTTTGATATTCTATTTTTCTTTTCCTTTGGATAAATACCCAGTAGTGGGATTGCTGGATCACCTGGTATTTCTAATTTTAGTATTTTGAAAAATCTCCATACTGTTTTCCATAGTGTCCCTACTAATTTACATTCTCACCAAAAGTGTATAAGAATTCCCTTTTCTCTGCATCCTTGACAGCATCTTTTTTTTTTTTTTTAATCTTTTTATTAATAGCCATTCTGACTGGTCCAACATATCTTATTGTGGTTGTAATTTGTATTTTCCTTATTAGTGCTGGTGAGCTTTTTTCATACACCTGTTGGCCATGTGTATGTCTTCTTTTGAGAAATGTCTTTTCCTTTGCCCACTTTTAATTTTTTATGTTACTTTAAGTTCTGGGGTACAAGTGCAGAATGTGTAGGTTTGCTACATAGGTATATGTGTGGCATGTGGTTTGCAGCACCTTTCAACCCGTCATCTACGTTTTAAGCCCTGCATGCATTAGTTATTTGACCTAATGCTCTCCCTCCCCTTGCTGCCTTAGCCCCCTGACTGGCCCCAGTGTGTGTCATTCCCCTCCCTTTGTCTGCGTGTTCTCGTTGTTCAACTCCCACTTACGAGTGAAAACATGCATTGTTTGGTTTTCAGTTCCTGTATTCATTTGCTGAGGACGATGGCGTCCAGCTTTATCCATGTCCTTGTGAAGGACATGATCTCATTCCTTTTTATGGCTGCATAGTATTCCATGGTGTACATGTACCACATTTTCTTTATCCAGTCTATCATTGATGGGCATTTGGGTATGTTCATGTCTTTGCTATTGTAAATCGTCCTGCAATCAACGTGTGTGCATGTGTCTTTATAGTAAAATGATTTGTGTTCCTTTGGGTATATACCTTGTAACGGAATTGCTGAGTCAAATGGTGTTTCTGGTTCTAGAGCCTTGAGGAATAGCCACACTATCTTCCACAATGGTTGAACTAATTTACATTCCCACCAACAGTGTAAAAGTGTTCCTATTTCTCCACAGCCTCCCCAGCATCTATTGTTTCTTAACATTTTTGCCCACTTCTTAATAAGATTATTTGTTTTATTTTGCTATTAGAGTTTCTTGTATACTCCAAATATTAGTCCCATGTCAGATGAATAGTTTGTAAATATTTTCTTTCATTATGTAGGTTGTCTCTTCACTCTGTTGATTTTTTTTTTTTTGATGTGCAGAAGATTTTTGGTTAGATATAGTTTCTTCTATTTTTGATTTTGTTGCCTGTGTTTTTGAGGTCTTTTTTATGAAGTCTTTTCCTAGACCAATGTCCTGGAGTGTTTCCTTTATGTTATCTTTTAGTAGTCTTATAGTTTTGTGTCTTACATTTAATCCTTTGGTCCATTCTGAGTTAGTTTTTGTATATGGTGAGATATAGGAGTCTTGTTTTATTTTGTGCATATGAATATCCAATTTTTCTGGCATCATTTATTTAAGAGGGTGTCCTTTCTGCAACTTATGTTCTTGGCACCTTTGTTGAAAATTGGTTGGCTATAAATATGTGGATTTGGGTTCTCTATTCTGTTCCATCTGCTTTTATACCAACCATGGTATTTTGGTTAGTATAGCCTTGTAATATATTTCAAAGTCAGGTAATGTGATGCCTCCAGCTCAGTTATTTTTGTTCAGAATTGCTTTAGCTAGTTGAGTTCTTTTTTGGTTCCATATGAATGTTAGGATTGTCTGTTATATATCTATGAAAAATGACACTAGTATTTTGATAAGGATTGCATTGAATCTGTAGATGACTTTGAGCAGAATGACCATCTTGACAATATTCTTTTGATTCATGAGCATTTCCATTTGTTGTGTCCTTGTCCATTTCCTTCATCAGTGTTTTGTAGTTTTCCTTGTAGAAGTTTTCCATCTTCTTGGTTAGATATATTCCTAGATATTTTATTTCATAACTATTTTAAATGGAATAGTTTTCTCATTTTTTCCGCAGGCAGTTTATTTTTGGTACATATTAATACTACTGTTATTTGTTGATTTTTTAATATTCTGTAGATTTACTGAAGCAGTTTTCAAATCTAAGTTTTTTTGGTATAGTCTTTAGGTTTTTCTAGATATAATATGCCATCTGCAAGAGGCACACTTTGACTTTTTCTTTTCCAGTTTGAATATCTTTTAGTTTTTTCTCTTACCCAATTACTCGGGCTAGGACTTTCAGTACTATGTTGAATGAGAGTAGTGAAAGTGAAACATCCTTGTCTTGTTTCAGTTCTTATAGGAAAGACTTTCAGCTTTTCTCCACTCAGTGTGATATTAACTGTGAGTTTGTCTTATATGATTTTTATTATGTTGAGGTGTGTTCCTTCTATTCCTAATTTGCTGAGAGTTTTTTTTTTTTTAAATCAGGAAAGGATATTAAATTTCATCAAATGCTTTTTTTGCTTCTATTGACATAATTATATGATTTTTGTCCTTCATTCTGTTGATGTGTCATGTTTGTTTATTTGCATATCTTGAACCATCCTTGCATCCCTGGGATGAATCTCACTTGCTCATGGTATATTATCCTTTTGATGTGCTGTTTGATTTGGTTTACTAGTATTTTGTTGAGGATTTTTGTATATATGTTCCTTAGGGGTATTGGCCTGTAGTTTTCTTTTTTTGTTGCATCATTGTCTAGTTTTGCTATCAGAGTAATGCTTGGGCTTGTAGAATGAGTTGAAGAGAATTTCCTTCTCTGATTTTTTTTGGAAATAATTTAAGGAGAATTGATGTTAGTTCTTTGTGAGTTTGGTGGAGTTTGGCAGTGAAGCCATGTGTTTCTGGACTTTTCTTTGTTGAGAAAGTTTTTATTCCTGATTCAATCTTATTCATTATTGGACTGTTTAGGTTTTCTATTTTTTTTTCCTAATTTGAGCTTCAAGAATGTATCCATTTACTCTAGGTTTTTCAGCTTATTAGTGTATAGTTTTTCATAATAGTATTTGATAATCTTTCCTTAGGCATGACTTTCTAACCCCATAATTTGTTTTCCAGTGTATTAGTCTTTCTTCATAAACATTAAAATAATTTTTAATTGCTCATTTCTCTTTTCCAGTTTTGATGCCTTTTGGTTTTTCCTCTTGCGTGACTGGACTGTAAGTTTCATCACGGGACTGCAAGTTTCAGGAGGATGTGGACCATATCATTGTTGTTTACCACTGTATTTTTAGTACCCAACAGTGTGCCTGACACATGATGAGGGCTCTATACATATGTATTAAATAAATGGATAGTTCAACATGGGGAATAAGGAATTAATCTCAGGTCTGACTTCCTATCCTCATTTTCTTTATGATACAATATACTTTCAGCAGATTAAGAAGCAAAGATACTATAATGCATATCTATAAAATTGGTGCTTAATTGTAAGTTGATTGGTAGTATGTAATTGACAGCACACTGAGAAAATCTATATGCTTTTGTGTAATTGTGTTTATAAATGTTTGTTCATGCTTCATGGACTATGGAGGCAGACGAGATTCTAAGCTAGGAATTTACTCATGCAAAGATTTCAGGACATGGGCTTTTCAGTGATGAACTTCACACACAAAGTAAATTAAATCTGTGAACTACTTATCTAAAACCATTCACCCAACCTTTCGTTTATTGACCACTGGCTTAGCCCATGGGAAAATTTAATATTTTCCAATGACAATTGTTAGCATTGAGGCTTAATGTCATTTAGGCTTAATTCTCACTTTATGATTATAAGATGGCTTTAATAATTCCAGATAATGCAGGTAGACAATATTTGGCCAAATAAAACATTTTTTTTTTTTTTTCACGATAGATTCTTTGATTTTGAATTAGGAAGGAAAACTTTGCCGGAAGCCTCCTGCAAATCCTCCTCTGGGAAATCTGGACTGGAGTGGGTCACATGCCCATGTTTTAGTGAACAGGGGAGTGAGAAAATGCATATGTGGCATTTTTAACTTTTTCATCAACGTTCTTTTTTGTGGGCTTTGTCTTCTATTATAGCGTAGACAACCAAAGGTGTCTTCTACAGGAGTGCTTACTTCTTGGAATGGACCAACTTTAAGTTTTTATTAAAGGGCTTGATTTTACAAATGGTTTTCATAAGAGTTGAAGGAGATTTGGTAATTTAATCAAATGGTAAAAACAAAGCAACAAGCAAAACTTGTCCCTGATATTTATCTCTCTAGTATATCCTAACATTTTTCCTAATAATTAGTTGCATTAACTCAATGTCTCTGGGTTTTTTTTTTTTTTTGGTGGTGGGGGGTGTCGGGGTGGAGGTAAATAGAGATCCAAAACCTGTCCTTTTCAGTGAGAGAAGAGGCTGGAAAAGCAGGTATGGGATAAATTAAGGTCTTCCAGCGAAATGATGTGCTCTGTCACATTCCCATCCTCCACACACTTGGTGCTCCTGGAGTTTTCTAAGAAATCACATAATTCTTGCTGGTACAAGGAGGAGCTGGTACCATTCCTTCTGAAACTATTCCAATCCATAGAAAAAGAGGGAATCCTCCCTAACTCATTTTATGAGGCCAACATCATCCTGATACCAAAGCCTGGCAGAGACACAACAAAAAAAGAGAATTTTAGACCGATCTCCCTGATGAACATCGATGCAAAAATCCTCAATAAAATACTGGCAAACCGGATTCAGCAGCACATCAAAAAGCTTCTCCACCATGATCAAGTGGGCTTCATCCCTGGGATGCAAGGCTGGTTCAACATTTGCAAATCAATAAATGTAATCCAGCATATAAACAGAACCAAAGACAAGAACCACATGATTAT
>NW_022320223.1:0-3697 GCF_002776525.5 Piliocolobus tephrosceles
ATCTGAAAAATTTGAATTTTCTTGCACGTTTGCCCTATAACTCAGAAATTCTCTACTTAGCTACATATCTTCAAAAGGCACATGCACATTAATAATTAGAAGCCTTGTCCATAATAGCAAAAAACCTGGGGGAAAACTGATTGCTAGGCATTAAGAATGAAAAAATAATTTGTGGTATATTAGTCACACAATGAAATGCTATAGCAATGAAATGGATTAATTGTAATAGTATAATATTCGTATTTGTATTGAAAAATATGAAGTTAGTTATAGAAGACTACATAGAATGTTATCAATATTATAAAATTCAAAAACAAGTAAAACTAAGAAACATAATAATAAAAGATATATAACATTTAATAATCAAGGCAATACCTTAATAATCAAGATAAATTACATTTTAATAAAAAATATAAAAATAAAAATTCATGCATAAGACCCCATGATAAACAAAGCATCAAAATTTTTAAGAGGCAAAATCAGAGTATGTAGTACCTCAAATTACCATATAGGTCTCTGAGGCAAAGGTAAACAAAACCCCTCTAAATTGGCAAATTCAATTCTAAATTGATAAATTTCCCTTTCTCCTCTTTTTTTAAAACACAATTATGTGGTAGCAATCAAATTTTTAAATGGGCATTATTTTTGACACAGCAAACTTGTTCCTAGGATTTAGTCATATGCAAATGCTTGCATATACGTACACAAAGGCATTTGTACCATAATATGCCTTGTAGCAGGTACACTGAAAATCACCAACACATTTCAGACAACTTAAACATCCTTCAATATGAAAATAAATATATACATTATGGTATATAGAACCAACAAAATTTGATATATAAAACAACATTCAAGGTATATTCTTAATAAAGTCCAAGATATGAATTGTATTTTCCCAGGTTTCATTTTTATTTATGCACATATGGAAAAATAACTAGAAGAATCTACACCAGACTTTTAACAGCTGTTACTTATGGAGATTCTATTTGCAAAAGGTGGAGAAAGGGTAAAATTCTCGTTGTCCTTAGTGAGAAGAGTTATCCTCAGTTCTCGCTGGAGAATTCTTAGTTCTCATTGGAACTTCTTACAGTGAGAATATATTACTTGATATTTTTTTAAAAATTCTAAATTAGCATTATAAGCGAAATAAATAGCAAAAACTAATTACAACTAAAAATACCAAACAGGAAACTGTATTTTTCCTTTTGCTGATTACTCAAGATCAAATTACATTGTATGAAAACCATATTATTTACTAAATCTACCTTATTTACTAGATCTGGTTCAATAACAGAAAGATTCAAGACAACTTTGGTTAACTCAAGCCCTTAAAAAGTAAACCAACACTACTCTCAAATGTTGGGATGTATTTAATAAATTTCACTGAAGCCTAAATCTGGCTCAGGATGTGTCTATTCACTGTTCACAAGTATTTGAGCATCTATGTTTATAATGAGATCAGACATGGGTACAAGAGCCTTCATTTATTTATAAGAAATCAAGCTTTTGGCGTGCTGTCCTTTTTCCGCTATATTATTTTGGTCAAGGAAGTCAGAGGCCTAAATCTAAGGAGAAAAAATTCTCAATTATTTAATATATTTTCATAATATTATCTGTATTAGAGATGTAAGTTTTTGTTGTTTTATAACTATATTAGCTTAAGTAAATAATTTCAATAAATTGTCATTTAGACTAATATAACAATAATACAAACAAAATGCTCATAAATCTATATTCTGTTTGAAAGTCCAGATGTTTCATTGATAAGCATTTAATAATATAGAGAAAAATATATATGAAAGATATAAGTAGGAGAATAGAACATGAGAATCTCATTAAATGGTGATCATCCTAGTCAATTGAATTCTTTTTAGGAAAGGAATATATTTATTTAAGCAAGTGTAGTGGAAAGGGGGATCCCAGTCTAAGTGTGTGGTAGAAAGTAGGACCCCAGTAGTTTTAGGTATAGGAGGGGAAGAATTTTCTGGTTTCTGCAATAATTCAAGGTGGAAAATAGAAATGAAACTGAGGATTGAATTAGTGAGATTGGAAAGACTATAAGCTGTGTGATATAATCATATCCAAAACCACTTTACCCAGGGCAAAAAAAAATCCTTCAATAAAATTATTAAATTAATTTATTTAAGAAAATTGGTGACAAGGCTAGAATTTACACCCAGATTGATTTGCGTTGGAATAGAGGCAGCAAATGCTTACTGATGTGAGAGCACCAAGAAAGAGAAAAATAGAAATGATTTTCTAGAATTCACAGAATTTACCAGGTAGAACTCTGGATTGCTACAAGATTGTGAAATGTCAAGTCACATCAGGTTTAACCATGGCTCCAAAGGCCAGGAGATTCCCAGCCAGCATACGTATATACTATACTCATATGTAATTTTACCTCTTCCTACCACTAGAAAATTCCAAAGTGATTTTTCATCAAGCACATAACTAATTAAAATAGCTGTGTGGGTTCCTGACCATCCCCAAATATAAGTAGTACATGTATTTAAGTAACTGTTAGCTGTAGTCTACAAAGCCACATGAGAAGAAATGGACCCAGGTCAAAATAAGGTGTTTAACAAGATGATTTCATTTTTTCGAGTAACCTCCATAGTGTCATTCATAATGGTTGCACCAAGGTATATTTCCACTAACAGTGCATAAGGGTTCACTTTTTCTGTACACCTTACCAACACTTGTTACCTGTTGTCTTTATATATTACTCATCCTACCAGGTATGAAACAGTACCTAGTTGTGGTTTTGATTTGCATTTCCTCTGATGATTAGTGATGTTGAGCACCCTTTCATATACCTGTTGGCCATATTTGCGTCTTTTTGGGAAAAATACCTATTCAGGCTCATTTCTAAATTGGGCTATTTGTTTTTATTACTATTGATTTCTGTGAGTAACTTACATATTTTGGATGTTAAATCCTTACATATTTTGGATGGGTAAAAAGGATTTGTTCTCAATCCATAGACTGCCTTTTCATTTTATTGATTGTTTCCTTTGCTTTGCAGAAGTTTCTTAGTCTGACGTAGTCCCACTTGTTTGTTTACTTTTCCTACTGTTGCCTGAGATTTTGATGTAATATCCAAAATAATCATTACCAAGACCAACATCAAGAAACTTTCTCACTATTTTCTTCTGCATTTTATTATTTCAGGTCTTATGTTTAAGTCCTTAATTCATTTTGAGTTGGTTTTTGTTTATGGTGTAAGATAAGGGTTCTATTTCATAATTTTGCATGTAAATATCCCGTTTTTTTTCAGGAAAAATATCACTTATTGAAGAGACTATTCTTTCCCCATTGTGTCACTTTAATGACTTTCTTGAAAGTTAGTGGATCATATATGCTTGGGTTTATTTCTAGGCTCTCTATTTTGTTCCATTGTTCTATTTGTCTTTTTGCCAGTACCATACTGTTTTAATTAATATAACTGTGTAATATAATTTGAAAGCAAGACGTGTGATGCCCCCAACTGTGTGTTCTTTTCTTAATATTGCTTTAGCTATTCAGGGTCTTTTGCTTTTCTATATGAATTTTAGAATTACTTTTTAATTTCTGTGAAAAATGCCATTGGGTTGTTTTAGGAATTGAGTTGATTCAGTATATTGCTTTAAGTAGAATAGACTTAAATCTGAAAAATTTGAATTTTCTTGCACGTTTGCCCTATAACTCAGAA
>NW_022320224.1:0-3697 GCF_002776525.5 Piliocolobus tephrosceles
TTCTGAGTTATAGGGCAAACGTGCAAGAAAATTCAAATTTTTCAGATTTAAGTCTATTCTACTTAAAGCAATATACTGAATCAACTCAATTCCTAAAACAACCCAATGGCATTTTTCACAGAAATTAAAAAGTAATTCTAAAATTCATATAGAAAAGCAAAAGACCCTGAATAGCTAAAGCAATATTAAGAAAAGAACACACAGTTGGGGGCATCACACGTCTTGCTTTCAAATTATATTACACAGTTATATTAATTAAAACAGTATGGTACTGGCAAAAAGACAAATAGAACAATGGAACAAAATAGAGAGCCTAGAAATAAACCCAAGCATATATGATCCACTAACTTTCAAGAAAGTCATTAAAGTGACACAATGGGGAAAGAATAGTCTCTTCAATAAGTGATATTTTTCCTGAAAAAAAACGGGATATTTACATGCAAAATTATGAAATAGAACCCTTATCTTACACCATAAACAAAAACCAACTCAAAATGAATTAAGGACTTAAACATAAGACCTGAAATAATAAAATGCAGAAGAAAATAGTGAGAAAGTTTCTTGATGTTGGTCTTGGTAATGATTATTTTGGATATTACATCAAAATCTCAGGCAACAGTAGGAAAAGTAAACAAACAAGTGGGACTACGTCAGACTAAGAAACTTCTGCAAAGCAAAGGAAACAATCAATAAAATGAAAAGGCAGTCTATGGATTGAGAACAAATCCTTTTTACCCATCCAAAATATGTAAGGATTTAACATCCAAAATATGTAAGTTACTCACAGAAATCAATAGTAATAAAAACAAATAGCCCAATTTAGAAATGAGCCTGAATAGGTATTTTTCCCAAAAAGACGCAAATATGGCCAACAGGTATATGAAAGGGTGCTCAACATCACTAATCATCAGAGGAAATGCAAATCAAAACCACAACTAGGTACTGTTTCATACCTGGTAGGATGAGTAATATATAAAGACAACAGGTAACAAGTGTTGGTAAGGTGTACAGAAAAAGTGAACCCTTATGCACTGTTAGTGGAAATATACCTTGGTGCAACCATTATGAATGACACTATGGAGGTTACTCGAAAAAATGAAATCATCTTGTTAAACACCTTATTTTGACCTGGGTCCATTTCTTCTCATGTGGCTTTGTAGACTACAGCTAACAGTTACTTAAATACATGTACTACTTATATTTGGGGATGGTCAGGAACCCACACAGCTATTTTAATTAGTTATGTGCTTGATGAAAAATCACTTTGGAATTTTCTAGTGGTAGGAAGAGGTAAAATTACATATGAGTATAGTATATACGTATGCTGGCTGGGAATCTCCTGGCCTTTGGAGCCATGGTTAAACCTGATGTGACTTGACATTTCACAATCTTGTAGCAATCCAGAGTTCTACCTGGTAAATTCTGTGAATTCTAGAAAATCATTTCTATTTTTCTCTTTCTTGGTGCTCTCACATCAGTAAGCATTTGCTGCCTCTATTCCAACGCAAATCAATCTGGGTGTAAATTCTAGCCTTGTCACCAATTTTCTTAAATAAATTAATTTAATAATTTTATTGAAGGATTTTTTTTTGCCCTGGGTAAAGTGGTTTTGGATATGATTATATCACACAGCTTATAGTCTTTCCAATCTCACTAATTCAATCCTCAGTTTCATTTCTATTTTCCACCTTGAATTATTGCAGAAACCAGAAAATTCTTCCCCTCCTATACCTAAAACTACTGGGGTCCTACTTTCTACCACACACTTAGACTGGGATCCCCCTTTCCACTACACTTGCTTAAATAAATATATTCCTTTCCTAAAAAGAATTCAATTGACTAGGATGATCACCATTTAATGAGATTCTCATGTTCTATTCTCCTACTTATATCTTTCATATATATTTTTCTCTATATTATTAAATGCTTATCAATGAAACATCTGGACTTTCAAACAGAATATAGATTTATGAGCATTTTGTTTGTATTATTGTTATATTAGTCTAAATGACAATTTATTGAAATTATTTACTTAAGCTAATATAGTTATAAAACAACAAAAACTTACATCTCTAATACAGATAATATTATGAAAATATATTAAATAATTGAGAATTTTTTCTCCTTAGATTTAGGCCTCTGACTTCCTTGACCAAAATAATATAGCGGAAAAAGGACAGCACGCCAAAAGCTTGATTTCTTATAAATAAATGAAGGCTCTTGTACCCATGTCTGATCTCATTATAAACATAGATGCTCAAATACTTGTGAACAGTGAATAGACACATCCTGAGCCAGATTTAGGCTTCAGTGAAATTTATTAAATACATCCCAACATTTGAGAGTAGTGTTGGTTTACTTTTTAAGGGCTTGAGTTAACCAAAGTTGTCTTGAATCTTTCTGTTATTGAACCAGATCTAGTAAATAAGGTAGATTTAGTAAATAATATGGTTTTCATACAATGTAATTTGATCTTGAGTAATCAGCAAAAGGAAAAATACAGTTTCCTGTTTGGTATTTTTAGTTGTAATTAGTTTTTGCTATTTATTTCGCTTATAATGCTAATTTAGAATTTTTAAAAAAATATCAAGTAATATATTCTCACTGTAAGAAGTTCCAATGAGAACTAAGAATTCTCCAGCGAGAACTGAGGATAACTCTTCTCACTAAGGACAACGAGAATTTTACCCTTTCTCCACCTTTTGCAAATAGAATCTCCATAAGTAACAGCTGTTAAAAGTCTGGTGTAGATTCTTCTAGTTATTTTTCCATATGTGCATAAATAAAAATGAAACCTGGGAAAATACAATTCATATCTTGGACTTTATTAAGAATATACCTTGAATGTTGTTTTATATATCAAATTTTGTTGGTTCTATATACCATAATGTATATATTTATTTTCATATTGAAGGATGTTTAAGTTGTCTGAAATGTGTTGGTGATTTTCAGTGTACCTGCTACAAGGCATATTATGGTACAAATGCCTTTGTGTACGTATATGCAAGCATTTGCATATGACTAAATCCTAGGAACAAGTTTGCTGTGTCAAAAATAATGCCCATTTAAAAATTTGATTGCTACCACATAATTGTGTTTTAAAAAAAGAGGAGAAAGGGAAATTTATCAATTTAGAATTGAATTTGCCAATTTAGAGGGGTTTTGTTTACCTTTGCCTCAGAGACCTATATGGTAATTTGAGGTACTACATACTCTGATTTTGCCTCTTAAAAATTTTGATGCTTTGTTTATCATGGGGTCTTATGCATGAATTTTTATTTTTATATTTTTTATTAAAATGTAATTTATCTTGATTATTAAGGTATTGCCTTGATTATTAAATGTTATATATCTTTTATTATTATGTTTCTTAGTTTTACTTGTTTTTGAATTTTATAATATTGATAACATTCTATGTAGTCTTCTATAACTAACTTCATATTTTTCAATACAAATACGAATATTATACTATTACAATTAATCCATTTCATTGCTATAGCATTTCATTGTGTGACTAATATACCACAAATTATTTTTTCATTCTTAATGCCTAGCAATCAGTTTTCCCCCAGGTTTTTTGCTATTATGGACAAGGCTTCTAATTATTAATGTGCATGTGCCTTTTGAAGATATGTAGCTAAGTAGAGAATTTCTGAGTTATAGGGCAAACGTGCAAGAAAATTCAAATTTTTCAGAT
>NW_022320225.1:0-11750 GCF_002776525.5 Piliocolobus tephrosceles
GCACTATTCACAATAGCAAAGACTTGGAATCAACCCAAATGTCCATCTGTGACAGATTGGATTAAGAAAATGTGGCACATATACACCATGGAATACTATGCAGCCATAAAAAAGGATGAGTTTGCGTCCTTTGTAGGGACATGGATGCAGCTGGAAACCATCATTCTTAGCAAACTATCACAAGAAGAGAAAACCAAACACCGCATGTTCTCACTCATAGGTGGGAACTGAACAATGAGATCACTTGGACTCGGGAAGGGGAACATCACACACTGGGGCCTATCATGGGGAGGGGGGAGGGGGGAGGGATTGCATTGGGGAGTTATACCTGATATAAATGATGAATTGATGGGTGCTGACGAGTTGATGGGTGCAGCACACCAACATGGCACAGATATACATATGTAACAAACCTGCACGTTGTGCACATGTACCCTAGAACTTAAAGTATAATAAAAAATAATAATAAAAAAAAACAATAAGCATCATAAGTAAATTACACAGGTGGTAGAAAGTAATAAGTGCTAAGGAAAAAGAAGAAAAATTAAATGTAAAAGAAACTGGTAATGTGGGGTAAGGGCTAGGTAGATGGGTTGGTGAGTTAGATAACATTTAAATAAAGACTTAAAGGAGGTGAAGAAATTGGTCCTGTAGATGTGGGTGGGGGTGGAAATGGAGAGGTTTTCAGACAGATGCAACAGCCAGTACAAAGTCCTTAATGAAGGAATATGCCTAGAATACTCAAGGAGTATCAAGGATGAAAATGTGGGTGGAGTGAAATGACTTGAAATAAAGTAAAGAGAACAAACAGTAGAGATTAAGATACAGACATAACATAAGGGTCGTAAAGATTGTATAGGACCTTGTACTTATTGGTACGACTTTGTTACAAACCGTAAGTGAAATGCAAATCCATTGGAGAATGTTGATCAAAGGAGTAAGGCAATGATTTTTTAGAGGAATAAAAAGCACTGATCCTGAAAGAAAATCCTGCTATACTGGAATTCAGAGAAATTTAAAACTTCTGCACATCAAAAGACAACATTAAAAAAAGAATGTAGAAAATCTTCACAACATATATCAGATGAAGGATTTTTATCTGGAATACACAAACTCTTACAAGTCAAGAAGAAACATAATTTTTTTTTTTTGAGACAGTCTCACTGTCGCCCAGGCTGGCTCACTGCAACCTCCGCCTCGCGGGTTCAAGCGATTCTCCTGCCTCAGACTCCCAAGTAGCTGGGCTTACAGATGCACACCAATACACCCAGCTAATTTTTTATATTTTTGGTAGAGATGAGGTTTCACCATGTTAGCCAGGTTGGTCTCGAACTCCTGACCTCAAGTGATCTGCCTGTCTCAGCTGCCCAAAGTGCTGGGATTGCAGACATGAGCCACCATGCCCGGCCCATGACTTTTTAAAAAGGGAAAAGAGCTGGGTGCAGTGGTTCATGCTGGTAATCCCAGGACTCTGGGAGGCAAAGGCGAGAGGATAGCTTGAGTCCAGGGAGTTTGAGACCAGCCTGGGCAACACTGTGGGATCCTGTCTCTACAAAATACTTCAAAAAATTATCAACATGGTGGTGCATACCTGTGGTCCCAGCTACTTGGGGGCCGAGGTGGGATGAGCCTGAGAGGTCAAGACTAAAGCTAGCCATAATTGACACTGCACTCCAGCCTGGACAACAGAGGGAGAACGCCTTTCCAAAAAAAAAAAAAGTCCGGGGGAAGACATGAAGAAACAAAGCAAGACAAATGAATAGCCAATAAGCACTTGAAAAAGTGTTCTACACCATTAATTTTCAAAGAAATGCAAGAGATACTACTAAACATCCATTAGAAATGATGAGATGAAAAACAACTAACAGCAACTGGAAATAGCCCAAGCGTCCATCAGTAGTAGAACGATAAACCACGGTATCTTCAATTACTACTACTCAGCAACAGAAGGGAACAAAGTGCTGATACTCTAAACAACATAGCTAAATCCCAAACACCTTCTGCTTAATAACCCAGAACACTACAGACAGTCATCCCTTGGTAACTGTGGGGAATTGGTTCCAGGACCCACTGTAGAAACCAATCTATGTATATTGAAGTCCTTTATACAAAAAGGCACAGTATTTGTATATGACCTACACATATCCTCCCCTATATTTTAAAGTGCCTCACGATTACTTATAATACCTAACACAATGTAAATGCTATGTAAATAGTTGCTATACCACATTGCTTTTTTATTTGTATTATTTTGTTTTTGTTGTCTTTGTTTTTTTTTTTTTTTTTTTTTGAGACAAAGTCACCCAGGCTGGCGTGCAGTGACATGATCTCGGCTCACTGCAACCTCCGCCTCAGTCTCCTAGGCAGCTGGGATTACAGGTGCCCACGACCACGCCCAGCTAATTTTTGTATTTTTAGTAGAGACGGGGTTTCACCATGTTGGCCAAGCTGGTCTCCAACTCCTGACTTCAAGTGGGCCCACCTTTGCCTCCCGAAGTGCTGGAACTGCAGGTGTGAGCCACTGTGCCCGGCCTGTTGTATTGTTATTATCTGGAGTTTTTATGAATATTTTCAATCCACAGCTGGTGGAATCTCTGGATATGGAATCCACAGACCCAGAGTGCTGACTATACTGGATGATTCCATTTACATGAAATTCAAGAAAAGGCCAAACTAATCTGTGAATGTAAAAATCAGAGTGGTTGCTTCTGGAGACTGACTAAAAACATCATAAAGGAGCTCTGGGGGGGGTGATGGAAATGTTTTATATCTTCATAAGAGATGAGGGTTACATGGGTATATATCTGCTTTTACCAAAACTAACTGAACTGTATAAGATCTTTACATTTCATTGTATGTAAATTAGGCCTTAAAAAAATAAAGTAGGCAAAGGGAAAAGTTATATTTAAAAATATTTTTCACTCATGGAAGTCCCAAACAACTTTCTATCAGGGGAAGAGTACTCAGAAAAAAAAAAAAGTATAGAGTGAACAGTTACAGGAACAGCTGAAGTGATCTTCTTATATTAGCACTCTCCAGAGAAACCAACAGGATATGTACAGAGACATGAGAGAGAGACAGAGAGAGAGAGATTGATTGGGATTTATTTTAAGGAACTGGCTTACATGATTGTTGAGGCTGGCAAGTCCAAAATTTGAAGGATAGGCAGGCAGGCTGAAGGAAAAAGTCGCAGTATGAGACTGAAGGCAGTCTACTAGCAGAATTCCCCATTCCCTCTCCTTGGGGAAGGTCAGTCTTTTCCTTAAGGCCTTCACTGATGGGATGAGGCTCACTTGCATTATAGAGAGCAATCTGCTTTACTCGAAGTCCACTGATTTGCATGTTAATCTTACCCAGAAAATATTTTCAGAGAAACATCTAGAATGGCATTTGACCAAATATCTGGGTGCTGTGGTCTACCCAAGTTGACACACAAAATAACTTCCCAAAAAGACATTAAAAAGGGAGAGACCATCCTGGTTTGCTCACTTTTTAAAACAGCTCACAAGCAAACTCTTTACAGCTTCTGAAGATGAGAAACTGTTGTATGTCTTGAAATTTCTCCTCCTCCTTTCTCAAGCATCTGTCTCCCTACTAAGCCCAAGCAGACTGCTTTAAAAGAAAAACAATTGCTAAATTTAACAATTCAACACATGTCTTGAGAACCCATCAAGTGCCAGTGATTATACTGGATGCCAAGAATACAGAGATAAATGAAAACCCATTCATGTCTGCCTCCCTTTAATTCTAAAGGAAAACAAAGACATAAACTACATAATTGTGATAAAAGATGGTCAGTGTTACAACAGATATATACAAAGGGAGGAAGAAGTGGAAGGATGGCAGTTGCTCACTTAATTGGAAATCATGGGAGAGGAGGGCAGAGAAATCTTCATATTTTGCCAAGAGAAGGGTAGAGTATGGGTAGGAGGTAATATCAAGAGAGTATCGCTCATACCAGAAGTAACAGTGTGTATTGGGCACAATTAAGGGTTGGATATGGCTATGCAGTGCAAGGGGAGTGCTGAAAAAAATCCTGAAATATACACAAAGTCCAGACTACTGAAGTCCTAACATGTTTTGCCAAGTAATTTGAACTTACTCTCCAGGCAATAGGAAATCCATTAAAAGTTTTTTAATAGGGAAGTGACACAATGAAATCGATATGTGAAAGATTAAACTGGCAGCACCATAAAGAATATCTTAGAAATAAGTTTTACAGGCCAAAACATAAGTTAAGAAGCTGGAAGACCTAACTACTAGTTTTAAAGATGGAAAAGGGAATAAAATGTACCAAAAAAGATAAAGTCATAATGCCAGGCCAAATGCTACTGGATCTGACAATGAACCCATATCTGACACTAAAAGTTTTTTAGTAAATCTTCTTAAAAATCATAACCAGTCTCAACTTCTTTGAGAAACAATATACCGCTCCTAAACTGCTGGCCAATTTAACACTTAAACTTTAGGGTAAGAAAAACCACATGCAACTTATTAAAAGGTTTAAGAAGTGAAGCAGCAGGAAAAAAAGATGGTCATATGACTTACCTATTGTTTAAAAGGTCAACTTTATAGAATCCCAGGAAGGAATGAATTGGGAATATTATGTTATAAGGTATCTGCACTACCATGAAGCAGTACGGTGTTAGCTGAAAGCAGACTTACTGCAAGCTCCATAGCAACCACTAAAATAAGTATAATTGCTATGGTAAGAATATTAAAAAAAGAACAATACACAATGCTCAATTAAAACCTGAGAAGGCAAGTATAATACAGGTCAGAAACTCAAATTTACATATAACAAAAGAAAGCACACTAGAGAGGGAATGAAGTAAAATAAAAACTCATTTTTCCTATTCTTAATTGATCTAACAGATAACAGTTTTTCAAAATAATAGCAACAATGTATGTGGTTATGTATACTTCTATGTGTGCACTGTGTGTACATACTGTGTATGTGCACACGCACTTCTGTATAAGTGAGATAAATGCTAGCAATGTTACAAGAGATGGGACAGAGAAATTAGGATTATTTTGTTATTTTAAGTTATTCATACTCCCTGTGATGCAGAATAGTATTATTCAAAAGTGGGCTTGCATAGTTGTAAATGTGTATTGCAAACGACAGGGCAGCCACTAAAAAAAGGTTAAAAAAAAAATAGTAGTATAACTGACATGCTAAGAAGGGAGAGAAAACCAAATCATATAAAATGTCCAATTAAAACTACTAAAGGAAGAAAAAGAGTGGAAGACAAAAACAAGAACAAAGAACAAGGGCAACAAATAGAAAATAGTTAACGAATATGGTAGCTACTAATTCAACTATATTAATAATCACTTTGAATGTCAAAGTCTAAACATACAAACTAAAAGACAGAGTGTCACAGTGGATCAGAAAACAAGACCCCACTATATGTTGTCTACAGAAAACCCATTTTAACTATGAAGACACATAGATTAAGAGTCAATGGATGGAGAACATTATACCATGCTAACATTACTCAAAAGAAAGTAGGAGAGCAGTATTAATTTTAGACAAAGCTGACTTCTAAAGCAAGGAAACTTAGCAGGAATAAAGAGGGGCAACACATAATGATAAAGGGTCAATTCTCCAAGAAGACGTAACAATCTTTAATTTGTATATACCTAACAATAAAGTATCAAAATAGTTGGCAAACTCATACAACTGAAAGAGAAAGACAATTTCACAATTACAGTCAGAGACTTCAACACCGCTCCGTCAAAAATTCAGTAGGCAGAAAATCAGTAAAAATATAATTGAACTGATCATCATCAATCGATTAGATCTAAGTGACATTCATAAAGTCTTCTTCCAACAACAGCAGTATGCACATTTTCAAGCATACTGCTTGAAATGAAACATTCATCAAGAGAGACCACATCCTGTATCATAAAGCAAACCTTAACAGATTTAGAATATAATTCATACAAAGTATGCTCCCAGACCACAATGAAATCAAACTAGAAATCAATTATCAGAAAAACAGCTGGAAAATCAAATTATTTGGAGATTAAAGAGCACACTTCTACATAACAAATGGGTCAAAATAGAAGTCTCATGAAAAAATTTTTAAATACTTGAAACTAAATTAAAATGAAAATTCAACTTAAAATTTGTGGCACGGAACATAAGCAGTGCTTAGAAGGAAACTTATAGCCATGAATGCATATATTAGAAAAGATTATTTAAAATCAATAATCTGAGGGGGGCGGAGCAAGATGGCCGAATAGGAACAGCTCCAGTCTCCATCTCCCAGCGCGAGCGACACAGAAGACCGGTGATTTCTGCATTTTCAACTGAGGTACTGGGGTCATCTCACTAGGGAGTGCCAGACAATCGGTGCTGGTCAGCTGCTGCAGCCTGACCAGCGAGAGCTGAAGCAGGGCGAGGCATCGTCTCACCTGGGAAGTGCAAGGGGGAAGGGAGTCCCTTTTCCTAGCCAGGGGAACTGAGACACACAACACCTGGAAAATCGGATAACTCCCACCCCAATACTGCGCGGTAAGCACACCGGCACACCAGGAGAATATACCCCACACCTGGCCGGGAGGGTCCCACGCCCACGGAGCCCCCCTCCTTGCTAACACAGCAGTCTGCGGCAATCTAACCGCAAGGCAGCAGCGAGGCTGGGGGAGGGGCGCCTGCCATCGCTGAGGCTTAAGTAGGTAAACAAAGCCACTGGGAAGCTGGAACTGGGTGGAGCTCACAGCAGCTCAAGGAAACCTGCCTGTCTCTGTAGACTCCACCTCTGGGGACAGGGCACAGCTAAACAACAACAACAACAAAAGCAGCAGAGACCTCTGCAGACGCAAACGACTCTGTCTGACAGCTTTGAAGAAAGCAGTGGATCTCCCAACACGGAGGCTGAGATCTGAGAAGGGGCAGTCTGCCTGCTCAAGTGGGTCCCTGACCCCTGAGTAGCCTAACTGGGAGACATCCCCCACTAGGGGCAGTCTGACACCCCACACCTCACAGGGTGGAGTACACCCCTGAGAGGAAGCTTCCAAAGCAAGAAACAGACAGGTGCACTCGCTGTTCAGCAATATTCTATCTTCTGCAACCTCTGCTGCTGATACCCAGACAAACAGGGTCTGGAGTGGGCCTCAAGCAATCTCCAACAGACCTATAGCTGAGGGTCCTGACTGTCAGAAGGAAAACTATCAAACAGGAAGGACACCTATACCAAAACCCCAGCAGTACGTCACCATCATCAAAGACCAGAGGCAGATAAAACCACAAAGATGGGGAAAAAGCAGGGCAGAAAAGCTGGAAATTCAAAAAATAAGAGCGCATCTCCCCCTGCAAAGGAGCACAGCCCATCGCCAGCAACGGATCAAAGTTGGTCAGAGAATGACTTTGACGAGATGAGAGAAGAAGGCTTCAGTCCATCAAACCTCTCAGAGCTAAAGGAGGAATTACGTACCCAGCGCAAAGAAACTAAAAATCTTGAAAAAAGAGTGGAAGAATTGACAGCTAGACTAATTAATGCAGAGAAGGTCATAAACGAAATGACAGAGATGAAAACCATGACACGAGAAATACGTGACAAATGCACAAGCTTCAGTAACCGACTCGATCAACTGGAAGAAAGAGTATCAGCGATGGAGGATCAAATGAATGAAATGAAGCGAGAAGAGAAACCAAAAGAAAAAAGAAGAAAAAGAAATGAACAAAGCCTGCAAGAAGTATGGGATTATGTCAAAAGACCAAATCTAAGTCTGATTGGGGTGCCTGAAAGTGAGGGGGAAAATGGAAACAAGTTGGAAAACACTCTTCAGGATATCATCCAGGAGAACTTCCCCAACCTAGCAGGGCAGGCCAACATTCAAATTCAGGAAATACAGAGAACGCCACAAAGATACTCCTCCAGAAGAGCAACTCCAAGACACATAATTGCCAGATTCACCAAAGTTGAAATGAAGGAAAAAATCTTAAGGGCAGCCAGAGAGAAAGGTCGGGTTACCCACAAAGGGAAGCCCATCAGACTGACAGCAGATCTCTCGGCAGAAACTCTACAAGCCAGAAGAGAGTGGGGGCCAATATTCAACGTTCTTAAAGAAAAGAATTTTAAACCCAGAATTTCATATCCAGCCAAACTAAGTTTCATAAGTGAAGGAGAAAGAAAATTCTTTACAGATAAGCAAATGCTTAGAGATTTTGTCACCACCAGGCCTTCCTTACAAGAGACCCTGAAGGAAGCCCTAAACATGGAAAGGAACAACCGGTACCAGCCATTGCAAAATCATGCCAAAATGTAAAGACCATCGAGGCTCGGAAGAAACTGCATCAATGAATGAGCAAAATAACCAGTTAATATCATTATGGCAGGATCAAGTTCACACATAACAATATTAACCTTAAATGTAAATGGACTAAATGCTCCAATTAAAAGACACAGACTGGCAAACTGGATAAAGAGTCAAGACCCATCAGTCTGCTGTCTTCAGGAGACCCATCTCACATGCAGAGACATACATAGGCTCAAAATAAAGGGATGGAGGAAGATCTACGAAGCAAATGGAGAACAAAAAAAAGCAGGGGTTGCAATCCTAGTCTCTGATAAAACAGACTTTAAACCATCAAAGATCAAAAGAGACAAAGAACGCCATTACATAATGGTAAAGGGATCAATTCAACAGGAAGAGCTAACTATCCTAAATATATATGCACCCAATACAGGAGCACCCAGATTCATAAAGCAAGTCCTTAGAGACTTACAAAGAGACTTAGACTCCCATACAATAATAATGGGAGACTTCAACACTCCACTGTCAACATTAGACAGATCAACGAGACAGAAAGTTAACAAGGATATCCAGGAATTGAACTCATATCTGCACCAAGCGGACCTAATAGACATCTATAGAACTCTCCACCCCAAGTCAACTGAATATACATTCTTCTCAGCACCACATCGCACTTATTCCAAAATTGACCACATAATTGGAAGTAAAGCACTCCTCAGCAAATGTACAAGAACAGAAATTATAACAAACTGTCTCTCAGACCACAGTGCAATCAAACTAGAACTCAGGACTAAGAAACTCAATCAAAACCGCTCAACTACATGGAAACTGAACAACCTGCTCCTGAATGACTACTGGGTACATAACGAAATGAAAGCAGAAATAAAGATGTTCTTTGAAACCAATGAGAACAAAGATACAACATACCAGAATCTCTGGGACACATTTAAAGCAGTGTGGAGAGGGAAATTTATAGCACTAAATGCCCACAAGAGAAAGCAGGAAAGATCTAAAATTGACACTCTAACAACACAATTAAAAGAACTAGAGAGGCAAGAGCAAACACATTCAAAAGCAAACAGAAGGCAAGAAATAACTAAGATCAGAGCAGAACTGAAGGAGATAGAGACACAAAAAACCCTCCAAAAAATCAATGAATCCAGGAGTTGGTTTTTTGAAAAGATCAACAAAATTGACAGACCGCTAGCAAGACTAATAAAGAAGAAAAGAGAGAGGAATCAAATAGATGCATTAAAAAATGATAAAGGGGATATCACCACCGACCCCACAGAAGTACAAACTACCATCAGAAAATACTATAAACACCTCTACGCAAATCAACTAGAAAATCTAGAAGAAATGGATAATTTCCTGGACACTTACACTCTCCCAAGACTAAACCAGGAAGAAGTTGAATCCCTGAATAGACCAATAGCAGGATCTGAAATTGAGGCAACAATTAATAGCCTACCCACCAAAAAAAGCCCAGGACCAGATGGATTCACAGCTGAATTCTACCAGAGGTACAAGGAGGAGCTGGTACCATTCCTTCTGAAACTATTCCAATCAATAGAAAAAGAGGGAATCCTCCCTAACTCATTTTATGAGGCCAACATCATCCTGATACCAAAGCCTGGCAGAGACACAACAAAAAAAGAGAATTTTAGACCAATCTCCCTGATGAACATCGATGCAAAAATCCTCAATAAAATACTGGCAAACCGGATTCAGCAGCACATCAAAAAGCTTATCCACCATGATCAAGTGGGCTTCATCCCTGGGATGCAAGGCTGGTTCAACATTCACAAATCAATAAACGTAATCCAGCATATCAACAGAACCAAAGACAAGAACCACATGATTATCTCAATAGATGCAGAAAAGGCTTTTGACAAAATTCAACAGCCCTTCATGCTAAAAACGCTCAATAAATTCGGTATTGATGGAACGTACCTCAAAATGATAAGAGCTATTTATGACAAACCCACAGCCAATATCATACTGAATGGGCAAAAACTGGAAAAATTCCCTTTAAAAACTGGCACAAGACAGGGATGCCCTCTCTCACCACTCCTATTCAACATAGTGTTGGAAGTTCCGGCTAGGGCAATCAGGCAAGAGAAAGAAATCAAGGGTATTCAGTTAGGAAAAGAAGAAGTCAAATTGTCCCTGTTTGCAGATGACATGATTGTATACTTAGAAAACCCCATCGTCTCAGCCCAAAACCTTCTTAAGCTGATAAGCAACTTCAGCAAAGTCTCAGGATACAAAATTAATGTGCAAAAATCACAAGCATTCTTATACACCAGTAACAGAGAGCCAAATCAGGAATGAACTTCCATTCACAATTGCTTCAAAGAGAATAAAATACCTAGGAATCCAACTTACAAGGGATGGAAAGGACCTCTTCAAGGAGAACTACAAACCACTGCTCAGTGAAATCAAAGAGGACACAAACAAATGGAAGAACATACCATGCTCATGGATAGGAAGAATCAATATCGTGAAAATGGCCATACTGCCCAAGGTTATTTATAGATTCAATGCCATCCCCATCAAGCTACCAATGAGTTTCTTCACAGAATTGGAAAAAACTGCTTTAAAGTTCATATGGAACCAAAAAGGAGCCCGCATTGCCAAGACAATCCTAAGTCAAAAGGACAAAGCTGGAGGCGTCACGCTACCTGACTTCAAACTATACTACAAGGCTACAGTAACCAAAACAGCATGGTACTGGTACCAAAACAGAGATATAGACCAATGGAACAGAACAGAGTCCTCAGAAATAATACCACACATCTACAGCCATCTGATCTTTGACAAACCTGAGAGAAACAAGAAATGGGGAAAGGATTCCCTATTTAATAAATGGTGCTGGGAAAATTGGCTAGCCATAAGTAGAAAGCTGAAACTGGATCCTTTCCTTACTCCTTATATGAAGATTAAT
Source organism: Piliocolobus tephrosceles (assembly GCF_002776525.5). Classification (NCBI taxonomy): domain Eukaryota; kingdom Metazoa; phylum Chordata; class Mammalia; order Primates; family Cercopithecidae; genus Piliocolobus; species Piliocolobus tephrosceles. Next base: position 11,216 of record NW_022320225.1, read on the forward strand.
TCAAGATGGATTAGAGACTTAAATGTTAGACCTATTACCTTAAAAACCCTAGAAGAAAATCTAGGTAGTACCATTCAGGACATAGGCATGGGCAAGGACTTCATGTCTAAAACACCAAAAGCAACGGCAGCAAAAGCCAAAATTGACAAATGGGATCTAATTAAACTAAAGAGCTTCTGCACAGCAAAAGAAACTACCATCAGAGTGAACAGGCAACCTACAGAATGGGAGAAAATTTTTGCAATCTACTCATCTGACAAAGGGCTAATTTCCAGAATCTACAAAGAACTCAAACAAATATACAAGAAAAAAACAAAGAACCCCATCAAAAAGTGGGGAAAGGATATGAACAAACATTTCTCAAAAGAAGACATTCATACAGCCAACAGACATATGAAAAAACGCTCATCATCACTCGCCATCAGAGAAATGCAAATCAAAACCACAATGAGATACCATCTCACACCAGTTAGAATGGCAATCATTATAAAATCAGGAAACAACAGGTGTTGGAGAGGATGTGGAGAAATAGGAA
>NW_022320226.1:0-11750 GCF_002776525.5 Piliocolobus tephrosceles
TTCCTATTTCTCCACATCCTCTCCAACACCTGTTGTTTCCTGATTTTATAATGATTGCCATTCTAACTGGTGTGAGATGGTATCTCATTGTGGTTTTGATTTGCATTTCTCTGATGGCGAGTGATGATGAGCGTTTTTTCATATGTCTGTTGGCTGTATGAATGTCTTCTTTTGAGAAATGTTTGTTCATATCCTTTCCCCACTTTTTGATGGGGTTCTTTGTTTTTTTCTTGTATATTTGTTTGAGTTCTTTGTAGATTCTGGAAATTAGCCCTTTGTCAGATGAGTAGATTGCAAAAATTTTCTCCCATTCTGTAGGTTGCCTGTTCACTCTGATGGTAGTTTCTTTTGCTGTGCAGAAGCTCTTTAGTTTAATTAGATCCCATTTGTCAATTTTGGCTTTTGCTGCCGTTGCTTTTGGTGTTTTAGACATGAAGTCCTTGCCCATGCCTATGTCCTGAATGGTACTACCTAGATTTTCTTCTAGGGTTTTTAAGGTAATAGGTCTAACATTTAAGTCTCTAATCCATCTTGAATTAATCTTCATATAAGGAGTAAGGAAAGGATCCAGTTTCAGCTTTCTACTTATGGCTAGCCAATTTTCCCAGCACCATTTATTAAATAGGGAATCCTTTCCCCATTTCTTGTTTCTCTCAGGTTTGTCAAAGATCAGATGGCTGTAGATGTGTGGTATTATTTCTGAGGACTCTGTTCTGTTCCATTGGTCTATATCTCTGTTTTGGTACCAGTACCATGCTGTTTTGGTTACTGTAGCCTTGTAGTATAGTTTGAAGTCAGGTAGCGTGACGCCTCCAGCTTTGTCCTTTTGACTTAGGATTGTCTTGGCAATGCGGGCTCCTTTTTGGTTCCATATGAACTTTAAAGCAGTTTTTTCCAATTCTGTGAAGAAACTCATTGGTAGCTTGATGGGGATGGCATTGAATCTATAAATAACCTTGGGCAGTATGGCCATTTTCACGATATTGATTCTTCCTATCCATGAGCATGGTATGTTCTTCCATTTGTTTGTGTCCTCTTTGATTTCACTGAGCAGTGGTTTGTAGTTCTCCTTGAAGAGGTCCTTTCCATCCCTTGTAAGTTGGATTCCTAGGTATTTTATTCTCTTTGAAGCAATTGTGAATGGAAGTTCATTCCTGATTTGGCTCTCTGTTACTGGTGTATAAGAATGCTTGTGATTTTTGCACATTAATTTTGTATCCTGAGACTTTGCTGAAGTTGCTTATCAGCTTAAGAAGGTTTTGGGCTGAGACGATGGGGTTTTCTAAGTATACAATCATGTCATCTGCAAACAGGGACAATTTGACTTCTTCTTTTCCTAACTGAATACCCTTGATTTCTTTCTCTTGCCTGATTGCCCTAGCCGGAACTTCCAACACTATGTTGAATAGGAGTGGTGAGAGAGGGCATCCCTGTCTTGTGCCAGTTTTTAAAGGGAATTTTTCCAGTTTTTGCCCATTCAGTATGATATTGGCTGTGGGTTTGTCATAAATAGCTCTTATCATTTTGAGGTACGTTCCATCAATACCGAATTTATTGAGCGTTTTTAGCATGAAGGGCTGTTGAATTTTGTCAAAAGCCTTTTCTGCATCTATTGAGATAATCATGTGGTTCTTGTCTTTGGTTCTGTTGATATGCTGGATTACGTTTATTGATTTGTGAATGTTGAACCAGCCTTGCATCCCAGGGATGAAGCCCACTTGATCATGGTGGATAAGCTTTTTGATGTGCTGCTGAATCCGGTTTGCCAGTATTTTATTGAGGATTTTTGCATCGATGTTCATCAGGGAGATTGGTCTAAAATTCTCTTTTTTTGTTGTGTCTCTGCCAGGCTTTGGTATCAGGATGATGTTGGCCTCATAAAATGAGTTAGGGAGGATTCCCTCTTTTTCTATTGATTGGAATAGTTTCAGAAGGAATGGTACCAGCTCCTCCTTGTACCTCTGGTAGAATTCAGCTGTGAATCCATCTGGTCCTGGGCTTTTTTTGGTGGGTAGGCTATTAATTGTTGCCTCAATTTCAGATCCTGCTATTGGTCTATTCAGGGATTCAACTTCTTCCTGGTTTAGTCTTGGGAGAGTGTAAGTGTCCAGGAAATTATCCATTTCTTCTAGATTTTCTAGTTGATTTGCGTAGAGGTGTTTATAGTATTTTCTGATGGTAGTTTGTACTTCTGTGGGGTCGGTGGTGATATCCCCTTTATCATTTTTTAATGCATCTATTTGATTCCTCTCTCTTTTCTTCTTTATTAGTCTTGCTAGCGGTCTGTCAATTTTGTTGATCTTTTCAAAAAACCAACTCCTGGATTCATTGATTTTTTGGAGGGTTTTTTGTGTCTCTATCTCCTTCAGTTCTGCTCTGATCTTAGTTATTTCTTGCCTTCTGTTTGCTTTTGAATGTGTTTGCTCTTGCCTCTCTAGTTCTTTTAATTGTGTTGTTAGAGTGTCAATTTTAGATCTTTCCTGCTTTCTCTTGTGGGCATTTAGTGCTATAAATTTCCCTCTCCACACTGCTTTAAATGTGTCCCAGAGATTCTGGTATGTTGTATCTTTGTTCTCATTGGTTTCAAAGAACATCTTTATTTCTGCTTTCATTTCGTTATGTACCCAGTAGTCATTCAGGAGCAGGTTGTTCAGTTTCCATGTAGTTGAGCGGTTTTGATTGAGTTTCTTAGTCCTGAGTTCTAGTTTGATTGCACTGTGGTCTGAGAGACAGTTTGTTATAATTTCTGTTCTTGTACATTTGCTGAGGAGTGCTTTACTTCCAATTATGTGGTCAATTTTGGAATAAGTGCGATGTGGTGCTGAGAAGAATGTATATTCAGTTGACTTGGGGTGGAGAGTTCTATAGATGTCTATTAGGTCCGCTTGGTGCAGATATGAGTTCAATTCCTGGATATCCTTGTTAACTTTCTGTCTCGTTGATCTGTCTAATGTTGACAGTGGAGTGTTGAAGTCTCCCATTATTATTGTATGGGAGTCTAAGTCTCTTTGTAAGTCTCTAAGGACTTGCTTTATGAATCTGGGTGCTCCTGTATTGGGTGCATATATATTTAGGATAGTTAGCTCTTCCTGTTGAATTGATCCCTTTACCATTATGTAATGGCGTTCTTTGTCTCTTTTGATCTTTGATGGTTTAAAGTCTGTTTTATCAGAGACTAGGATTGCAACCCCTGCTTTTTTTTGTTCTCCATTTGCTTCGTAGATCTTCCTCCATCCCTTTATTTTGAGCCTATGTATGTCTCTGCATGTGAGATGGGTCTCCTGAAGACAGCAGACTGATGGGTCTTGACTCTTTATCCAGTTTGCCAGTCTGTGTCTTTTAATTGGAGCATTTAGTCCATTTACATTTAAGGTTAATATTGTTATGTGTGAACTTGATCCTGCCATAATGATATTAACTGGTTATTTTGCTCATTCATTGATGCAGTTTCTTCCGAGCCTCGATGGTCTTTACATTTTGGCATGATTTTGCAATGGCTGGTACCGGTTGTTCCTTTCCATGTTTAGGGCTTCCTTCAGGGTCTCTTGTAAGGAAGGCCTGGTGGTGACAAAATCTCTAAGCATTTGCTTATCTGTAAAGAATTTTCTTTCTCCTTCACTTATGAAACTTAGTTTGGCTGGATATGAAATTCTGGGTTTAAAATTCTTTTCTTTAAGAACGTTGAATATTGGCCCCCACTCTCTTCTGGCTTGTAGAGTTTCTGCCGAGAGATCTGCTGTCAGTCTGATGGGCTTCCCTTTGTGGGTAACCCGACCTTTCTCTCTGGCTGCCCTTAAGATTTTTTCCTTCATTTCAACTTTGGTGAATCTGGCAATTATGTGTCTTGGAGTTGCTCTTCTGGAGGAGTATCTTTGTGGCGTTCTCTGTATTTCCTGAATTTGAATGTTGGCCTGCCCTGCTAGGTTGGGGAAGTTCTCCTGGATGATATCCTGAAGAGTGTTTTCCAACTTGTTTCCATTTTCCCCCTCACTTTCAGGCACCCCAATCAGACTTAGATTTGGTCTTTTGACATAATCCCATACTTCTTGCAGGCTTTGTTCATTTCTTTTTCTTCTTTTTTCTTTTGGTTTCTCTTCTCGCTTCATTTCATTCATTTGATCCTCCATCGCTGATACTCTTTCTTCCAGTTGATCGAGTCGGTTACTGAAGCTTGTGCATTTGTCACGTATTTCTCGTGTCATGGTTTTCATCTCTGTCATTTCGTTTATGACCTTCTCTGCATTAATTAGTCTAGCTGTCAATTCTTCCACTCTTTTTTCAAGATTTTTAGTTTCTTTGCGCTGGGTACGTAATTCCTCCTTTAGCTCTGAGAGGTTTGATGGACTGAAGCCTTCTTCTCTCATCTCGTCAAAGTCATTCTCTGACCAACTTTGATCCGTTGCTGGCGATGGGCTGTGCTCCTTTGCAGGGGGAGATGCGCTCTTATTTTTTGAATTTCCAGCTTTTCTGCCCTGCTTTTTCCCCATCTTTGTGGTTTTATCTGCCTCTGGTCTTTGATGATGGTGACGTACTGCTGGGGTTTTGGTATAGGTGTCCTTCCTGTTTGATAGTTTTCCTTCTGACAGTCAGGACCCTCAGCTATAGGTCTGTTGGAGATTGCTTGAGGCCCACTCCAGACCCTGTTTGTCTGGGTATCAGCAGCAGAGGTTGCAGAAGATAGAATATTGCTGAACAGCGAGTGCACCTGTCTGTTTCTTGCTTTGGAAGCTTCCTCTCAGGGGTGTACTCCACCCTGTGAGGTGTGGGGTGTCAGACTGCCCCTAGTGGGGGATGTCTCCCAGTTAGGCTACTCAGGGGTCAGGGACCCACTTGAGCAGGCAGACTGCCCCTTCTCAGATCTCAGCCTCCGTGTTGGGAGATCCACTGCTTTCTTCAAAGCTGTCAGACAGAGTCGTTTGCGTCTGCAGAGGTCTCTGCTGCTTTTGTTGTTGTTGTTGTTTAGCTGTGCCCTGTCCCCAGAGGTGGAGTCTACAGAGACAGGCAGGTTTCCTTGAGCTGCTGTGAGCTCCACCCAGTTCCAGCTTCCCAGTGGCTTTGTTTACCTACTTAAGCCTCAGCGATGGCAGGCGCCCCTCCCCCAGCCTCGCTGCTGCCTTGCGGTTAGATTGCCGCAGACTGCTGTGTTAGCAAGGAGGGGGGCTCCGTGGGCGTGGGACCCTCCCGGCCAGGTGTGGGGTATATTCTCCTGGTGTGCCGGTGTGCTTACCGCGCAGTATTGGGGTGGGAGTTATCCGATTTTCCAGGTGTTGTGTGTCTCAGTTCCCCTGGCTAGGAAAAGGGACTCCCTTCCCCCTTGCACTTCCCAGGTGAGACGATGCCTCGCCCTGCTTCAGCTCTCGCTGGTCAGGCTGCAGCAGCTGACCAGCACCGATTGTCTGGCACTCCCTAGTGAGATGACCCCAGTACCTCAGTTGAAAATGCAGAAATCACCGGTCTTCTGTGTCGCTCGCGCTGGGAGATGGAGACTGGAGCTGTTCCTATTCGGCCATCTTGCTCCGCCCCCCTCAGATTATTGATTTTAAATAATCTTTTCTAATATATGCATTCATGGCTATAAGTTTCCTTCTAAGCACTGCTTATGTTCCGTGCCACAAATTTTAAGTTGAATTTTCATTTTAATTTAGTTTCAAGTATTTAAAAATTTTTTCATGAGACTTCTATTTTGACCCATTTGTTATGTAGAAGTGTGCTCTTTAATCTCCAAATAATTTGATTTTCCAGCTGTTTTTCTGATAATTGATTTCTAGTTTGATTTCATTGTGGTCTGGGAGCATACTTTGTATGAATTATATTCTAAATCTGTTAAGGTTTGCTTTATGATACAGGATGTGGTCTCTCTTGATGAATGTTTCATTTCAAGCAGTATGCTTGAAAATGTGCATACTGCTGTTGTTGGAAGAAGACTTTATGAATGTCACTTAGATCTAATCGATTGATGATGATCAGTTCAATTATATTTTTACTGATTTTCTGCCTACTGAATTTTTGACGGAGCGGTGTTGAAGTCTCTGACTGTAATTGTGAAATTGTCTTTCTCTTTCAGTTGTATGAGTTTGCCAACTATTTTGATACTTTATTGTTAGGTATATACAAATTAAAGATTGTTACGTCTTCTTGGAGAATTGACCCTTTATCATTATGTGTTGCCCCTCTTTATTCCTGCTAAGTTTCCTTGCTTTAGAAGTCAGCTTTGTCTAAAATTAATACTGCTCTCCTACTTTCTTTTGAGTAATGTTAGCATGGTATAATGTTCTCCATCCATTGACTCTTAATCTATGTGTCTTCATAGTTAAAATGGGTTTTCTGTAGACAACATATAGTGGGGTCTTGTTTTCTGATCCACTGTGACACTCTGTCTTTTAGTTTGTATGTTTAGACTTTGACATTCAAAGTGATTATTAATATAGTTGAATTAGTAGCTACCATATTCGTTAACTATTTTCTATTTGTTGCCCTTGTTCTTTGTTCTTGTTTTTGTCTTCCACTCTTTTTCTTCCTTTAGTAGTTTTAATTGGACATTTTATATGATTTGGTTTTCTCTCCCTTCTTAGCATGTCAGTTATACTACTATTTTTTTTTTAACCTTTTTTTAGTGGCTGCCCTGTCGTTTGCAATACACATTTACAACTATGCAAGCCCACTTTTGAATAATACTATTCTGCATCACAGGGAGTATGAATAACTTAAAATAACAAAATAATCCTAATTTCTCTGTCCCATCTCTTGTAACATTGCTAGCATTTATCTCACTTATACAGAAGTGCGTGTGCACATACACAGTATGTACACACAGTGCACACATAGAAGTATACATAACCACATACATTGTTGCTATTATTTTGAAAAACTGTTATCTGTTAGATCAATTAAGAATAGGAAAAATGAGTTTTTATTTTACTTCATTCCCTCTCTAGTGTGCTTTCTTTTGTTATATGTAAATTTGAGTTTCTGACCTGTATTATACTTGCCTTCTCAGGTTTTAATTGAGCATTGTGTATTGTTCTTTTTTTAATATTCTTACCATAGCAATTATACTTATTTTAGTGGTTGCTATGGAGCTTGCAGTAAGTCTGCTTTCAGCTAACACCGTACTGCTTCATGGTAGTGCAGATACCTTATAACATAATATTCCCAATTCATTCCTTCCTGGGATTCTATAAAGTTGACCTTTTAAACAATAGGTAAGTCATATGACCATCTTTTTTTCCTGCTGCTTCACTTCTTAAACCTTTTAATAAGTTGCATGTGGTTTTTCTTACCCTAAAGTTTAAGTGTTAAATTGGCCAGCAGTTTAGGAGCGGTATATTGTTTCTCAAAGAAGTTGAGACTGGTTATGATTTTTAAGAAGATTTACTAAAAAACTTTTAGTGTCAGATATGGGTTCATTGTCAGATCCAGTAGCATTTGGCCTGGCATTATGACTTTATCTTTTTTGGTACATTTTATTCCCTTTTCCATCTTTAAAACTAGTAGTTAGGTCTTCCAGCTTCTTAACTTATGTTTTGGCCTGTAAAACTTATTTCTAAGATATTCTTTATGGTGCTGCCAGTTTAATCTTTCACATATCGATTTCATTGTGTCACTTCCCTATTAAAAAACTTTTAATGGATTTCCTATTGCCTGGAGAGTAAGTTCAAATTACTTGGCAAAACATGTTAGGACTTCAGTAGTCTGGACTTTGTGTATATTTCAGGATTTTTTTCAGCACTCCCCTTGCACTGCATAGCCATATCCAACCCTTAATTGTGCCCAATACACACTGTTACTTCTGGTATGAGCGATACTCTCTTGATATTACCTCCTACCCATACTCTACCCTTCTCTTGGCAAAATATGAAGATTTCTCTGCCCTCCTCTCCCATGATTTCCAATTAAGTGAGCAACTGCCATCCTTCCACTTCTTCCTCCCTTTGTATATATCTGTTGTAACACTGACCATCTTTTATCACAATTATGTAGTTTATGTCTTTGTTTTCCTTTAGAATTAAAGGGAGGCAGACATGAATGGGTTTTCATTTATCTCTGTATTCTTGGCATCCAGTATAATCACTGGCACTTGATGGGTTCTCAAGACATGTGTTGAATTGTTAAATTTAGCAATTGTTTTTCTTTTAAAGCAGTCTGCTTGGGCTTAGTAGGGAGACAGATGCTTGAGAAAGGAGGAGGAGAAATTTCAAGACATACAACAGTTTCTCATCTTCAGAAGCTGTAAAGAGTTTGCTTGTGAGCTGTTTTAAAAAGTGAGCAAACCAGGATGGTCTCTCCCTTTTTAATGTCTTTTTGGGAAGTTATTTTGTGTGTCAACTTGGGTAGACCACAGCACCCAGATATTTGGTCAAATGCCATTCTAGATGTTTCTCTGAAAATATTTTCTGGGTAAGATTAACATGCAAATCAGTGGACTTCGAGTAAAGCAGATTGCTCTCTATAATGCAAGTGAGCCTCATCCCATCAGTGAAGGCCTTAAGGAAAAGACTGACCTTCCCCAAGGAGAGGGAATGGGGAATTCTGCTAGTAGACTGCCTTCAGTCTCATACTGCGACTTTTTCCTTCAGCCTGCCTGCCTATCCTTCAAATTTTGGACTTGCCAGCCTCAACAATCATGTAAGCCAGTTCCTTAAAATAAATCCCAATCAATCTCTCTCTCTCTGTCTCTCTCTCATGTCTCTGTACATATCCTGTTGGTTTCTCTGGAGAGTGCTAATATAAGAAGATCACTTCAGCTGTTCCTGTAACTGTTCACTCTATACTTTTTTTTTTTTCTGAGTACTCTTCCCCTGATAGAAAGTTGTTTGGGACTTCCATGAGTGAAAAATATTTTTAAATATAACTTTTCCCTTTGCCTACTTTATTTTTTTAAGGCCTAATTTACATACAATGAAATGTAAAGATCTTATACAGTTCAGTTAGTTTTGGTAAAAGCAGATATATACCCATGTAACCCTCATCTCTTATGAAGATATAAAACATTTCCATCACCCCCCCCAGAGCTCCTTTATGATGTTTTTAGTCAGTCTCCAGAAGCAACCACTCTGATTTTTACATTCACAGATTAGTTTGGCCTTTTCTTGAATTTCATGTAAATGGAATCATCCAGTATAGTCAGCACTCTGGGTCTGTGGATTCCATATCCAGAGATTCCACCAGCTGTGGATTGAAAATATTCATAAAAACTCCAGATAATAACAATACAACAGGCCGGGCACAGTGGCTCACACCTGCAGTTCCAGCACTTCGGGAGGCAAAGGTGGGCCCACTTGAAGTCAGGAGTTGGAGACCAGCTTGGCCAACATGGTGAAACCCCGTCTCTACTAAAAATACAAAAATTAGCTGGGCGTGGTCGTGGGCACCTGTAATCCCAGCTGCCTAGGAGACTGAGGCGGAGGTTGCAGTGAGCCGAGATCATGTCACTGCACGCCAGCCTGGGTGACTTTGTCTCAAAAAAAAAAAAAAAAAAAAACAAAGACAACAAAAACAAAATAATACAAATAAAAAAGCAATGTGGTATAGCAACTATTTACATAGCATTTACATTGTGTTAGGTATTATAAGTAATCGTGAGGCACTTTAAAATATAGGGGAGGATATGTGTAGGTCATATACAAATACTGTGCCTTTTTGTATAAAGGACTTCAATATACATAGATTGGTTTCTACAGTGGGTCCTGGAACCAATTCCCCACAGTTACCAAGGGATGACTGTCTGTAGTGTTCTGGGTTATTAAGCAGAAGGTGTTTGGGATTTAGCTATGTTGTTTAGAGTATCAGCACTTTGTTCCCTTCTGTTGCTGAGTAGTAGTAATTGAAGATACCGTGGTTTATCGTTCTACTACTGATGGACGCTTGGGCTATTTCCAGTTGCTGTTAGTTGTTTTTCATCTCATCATTTCTAATGGATGTTTAGTAGTATCTCTTGCATTTCTTTGAAAATTAATGGTGTAGAACACTTTTTCAAGTGCTTATTGGCTATTCATTTGTCTTGCTTTGTTTCTTCATGTCTTCCCCCGGACTTTTTTTTTTTTTGGAAAGGCGTTCTCCCTCTGTTGTCCAGGCTGGAGTGCAGTGTCAATTATGGCTAGCTTTAGTCTTGACCTCTCAGGCTCATCCCACCTCGGCCCCCAAGTAGCTGGGACCACAGGTATGCACCACCATGTTGATAATTTTTTGAAGTATTTTGTAGAGACAGGATCCCACAGTGTTGCCCAGGCTGGTCTCAAACTCCCTGGACTCAAGCTATCCTCTCGCCTTTGCCTCCCAGAGTCCTGGGATTACCAGCATGAACCACTGCACCCAGCTCTTTTCCCTTTTTAAAAAGTCATGGGCCGGGCATGGTGGCTCATGTCTGCAATCCCAGCACTTTGGGCAGCTGAGACAGGCAGATCACTTGAGGTCAGGAGTTCGAGACCAACCTGGCTAACATGGTGAAACCTCATCTCTACCAAAAATATAAAAAATTAGCTGGGTGTATTGGTGTGCATCTGTAAGCCCAGCTACTTGGGAGTCTGAGGCAGGAGAATCGCTTGAACCCGCGAGGCGGAGGTTGCAGTGAGCCAGCCTGGGCGACAGTGAGACTGTCTCAAAAAAAAAAAATTATGTTTCTTCTTGACTTGTAAGAGTTTGTGTATTCCAGATAAAAATCCTTCATCTGATATATGTTGTGAAGATTTTCTACATTCTTTTTTTAATGTTGTCTTTTGATGTGCAGAAGTTTTAAATTTCTCTGAATTCCAGTATAGCAGGATTTTCTTTCAGGATCAGTGCTTTTTATTCCTCTAAAAAATCATTGCCTTACTCCTTTGATCAACATTCTCCAATGGATTTGCATTTCACTTACGGTTTGTAACAAAGTCGTACCAATAAGTACAAGGTCCTATACAATCTTTACGACCCTTATGTTATGTCTGTATCTTAATCTCTACTGTTTGTTCTCTTTACTTTATTTCAAGTCATTTCACTCCACCCACATTTTCATCCTTGATACTCCTTGAGTATTCTAGGCATATTCCTTCATTAAGGACTTTGTACTGGCTGTTGCATCTGTCTGAAAACCTCTCCATTTCCACCCCCACCCACATCTACAGGACCAATTTCTTCACCTCCTTTAAGTCTTTATTTAAATGTTATCTAACTCACCAACCCATCTACCTAGCCCTTACCCCACATTACCAGTTTCTTTTACATTTAATTTTTCTTCTTTTTCCTTAGCACTTATTACTTTCTACCACCTGTGTAATTTACTTATGATGCTTATTGTTTTTTTTTATTATTATTTTTTATTATACTTTAAGTTCTAGGGTACATGTGCACAACGTGCAGGTTTGTTACATATGTATATCTGTGCCATGTTGGTGTGCTGCACCCATCAACTCGTCAGCACCCATCAATTCATCATTTATATCAGGTATAACTCCCCAATGCAATCCCTCCCCCCTCCCCCCTCCCCATGATAGGCCCCAGTGTGTGATGTTCCCCTTCCCGAGTCCAAGTGATCTCATTGTTCAGTTCCCACCTATGAGTGAGAACATGCGGTGTTTGGTTTTCTCTTCTTGTGATAGTTTGCTAAGAATGATGGTTTCCAGCTGCATCCATGTCCCTACAAAGGACGCAAACTCATCCTTTTTTATGGCTGCATAGTATTCCATGGTGTATATGTGCCACATTTTCTTAATCCAATCTGTCACAGATGGACATTTGGGTTGATTCCAAGTCTTTGCTATTGTGAATAGTGC
>NW_022320227.1:0-4058 GCF_002776525.5 Piliocolobus tephrosceles
TGTCCATTCTTTTCACAGGGTTAAAGCTTACTCTACATTTCCCAGTGTCAAAATCGGTCTATGAGGTTTCTGTGAAGGAATAGTAAGTGGCCACCAGAGGCCTTTGTGAGGCAATGAAATATCTTCCATCAAAAATCCGAGAGAAGCTTTCTGCACAACTCTTTTGTGAATGTTTGTAATCATCACATAGAGCTAAATCATTCTTTGGATTGAGAAGTTTGAAATCACTCTTTTCGTGGAATCTGAGAAAGGACATTTGGAAACTCTCTTTTGAATATCCTGAAAAAGAGATAACCTCAGAGAGAAACAAGATGGAAGCTTTTGGTGAAACTGCTCTCTATCACATGAATTCTGCTCACACAGTTAAGCTTCTCTTTTCATTTAGGTGTAACATAACACTGTTTTTGCTTAGTCTGCATAGGGATATTCTGGATTGCTTGAAGGCTTACGGTGTGAAAGGAAACACCTTCAGATAGAAACTGGAGAGAAGCTTTATGAGGAGCTGCTTTGTGACGTTTGCATTCCACTCATAGACATATTCCTTTCTTCCCCTAGAGGATTCTGGAATCCCTTTTGGAGAATAAGCTACCAAGAGATATTCGGGAGTTTAGGGAGGGCTATGGTGAAAAAGGAAATATCCACAGACAAAAACTGGAAAGAATATTTCTGTGAAACTGCTTTGAGTTAGATATATTTATTCATCTCGCAAAATTAAAACTTTAATTATATTACGCAGGTTGGAAACTCCGTCATGCAAAGTTCCGCGAAGGGACATTCAGGAGCACATTCAGCCCTACGGTGAAAGAGTAGATATATTCCGATAAAAACTGGATAGAAGCTTTCTGAGAAACTACTTTGTGATGTATGCATTCCACTCAGGGAGTTGTACCTCTATTCTCACAAGGCAGTGTTTGAACACTGTTCCTGTGAAACCAAAAAAGTGATATTTCGGAACTCATTGAGGACTATGGCGAATAGTGAAATATACCGAAATAAAATTGAGGAAGAAGCGTTCCAAGAATCTGCTCGCTGATATGTGCATTCAATTCACAGAATTAATGCTTAATCTATGTTGCCCAGTTTCGAAACTCTGACTCTGAAGGATCTGTGAAGGGATATTTAGTGACGCCCAGAGGATTGTGGTGAGCGAGGACACGTCTTCCGATGAAACCTGCAGAGAAAAGTTCTGAGCAACTGCTTTGCGATGTGTGTATTCGTCTCCTAGAGTTAAAACATTCTTTGGATTGAGCAGCTTGAAATCAAGGTTTTTGTGGAATCTGAGGAAGGACATTTGGGAACTATCCTTAGAATATGGAGAAATAAATATCCTCAGGTAAAATCCAGAAGGAAGCTTTCTGTGAAACTGCTCTGTGCCATCTTAATTACTCTCACTGAGATATGGCTCTCTTTCATTTAGCAGTTTTCTAGCCCTGTGTATGTTTAGCATGTGATAGGATAATCGGGAGCATATTGAGGCTAACAGTGAAAAAGGAAATATGTTCAGACCGAAACTGGAGAGAAGCTTTCCGAGGAACTGATTTGTGATATGTGCATTCCAGTGAGTGTTATACCTCTCTTCTCATAAAGCGTGGGGGAAACACTTTTGGAGAAACAGGTACCAAGTGACGTTCAGGAGCATGCTAATGCCGATGGTGAAAAGGGAAAAAGCCTCAGAAGAAAACTGGAAAGAATCTCTCTAGGAAACTTCTCTGTGATATGTGTAATCAACTCACATAGATAAAGTTTTCCTTATATTACGCAGCTTGAAAACTGTCATGGACGGATCAACGAAGGGACCTTCCAGAGCACATTCTGGACTATGGTGAAAAAGGAAATATCTTCAGATAAAAACTGGAAAGAAGCATTCTGTGAGTCTGCTTTATGCTATGTTTTCTCATCTCACATAGATTAAGCTTCCTTTACATTACGCAGCTTGGAAACTCCCTCATTGATGGATCAGCGAAGCGATATTTGGAATCACATTCGGACCTATTGTGAAAGAGAAAATATTTTCAGATAAAAACTGGAGAGAAGATTTCTGAGAAACTGCTTGTTGATGTGTGCATTCCACTCAGGGAGATATAACTTTCTTCTCAAAAGGCACAGTTCGAAAACTGTTCCCGTAAAACCAAAGGGTGATATTCGGAGCACATTGAAGACTGGCAAAAAGTGAAATGGCGTCCAATAAAAATGCAAAGAAGCAGTCGAAGAAACTGCTCTCAAATGTCCATTCTTGTCACAGGGTTAAAGCTTACTGTACATTTCCCAGTTTGAACGTCGTTCTGTGAGGTTTCTGCGACGGGATAGTAAGTGGCTGCTGGAGGCCTGTGTGAGGCAACAAAATGTCTTTAATCGAAAATAAGAGGGAAGCTTTCTGCGCAAATCTTTTGTGATGTTTGTATTCATATCATAGAGTTAAATGATTCTTTGGAGTGAGCAGTTTGAAATCACTGTTTCTGTTGATCTGAGAAAGACATTTGGAAACACTCTTTAGAATATCCTGAAAAAGAAATAACCTCAGATAGAAACCAGAAGGAAGCTTTCTGTGAAACTGCCTTGTGTCACGTGAATTCCACTCACACACTCACACAGTTAAGCTTCTCTTTTCATTGAGCTGTATCATAACACTGTTTTTGTTTAGTCTGCAAGGGGATATTCTGGAGGGCTTTGAGGCTTACGGGGAGAAAGTAAAGGTCCTCAGATAGAAAGTGGAGAAAAGCTTTCTGAGGAGCTGCTTTGTGAAGTGAGTTTTGACTCACAGAAATATACCTTTCTCCTCGTAGAGAACTCTGGAATCCAGTTTGGAGAAAAAGCTACCAAGAGATATTCAGGAATAT
Organism: Piliocolobus tephrosceles; assembly: GCF_002776525.5. Taxonomy (NCBI): domain Eukaryota; kingdom Metazoa; phylum Chordata; class Mammalia; order Primates; family Cercopithecidae; genus Piliocolobus; species Piliocolobus tephrosceles. Next base: position 2,838 of record NW_022320227.1, read on the forward strand.
AGTGACGACTATGGTCAAAAAGGGAATACCTTCAAACAAAAACTGGAAAGAAGATTTCTGTGAAACTGCTTGGTTTTAGATATATTTATTCGTCTCGCATAGTTAAAACTTTAATTATATTACGCATTTTGGAAACTCCATCATGCAGAGATCTGCCAAGGGACTTTTGGGAGCACATTCAGGCCTACAGTGAAAGAGGAGATATCTTCAGATAAAAACTGCATAGAAGCTTCCCGAGAAACTACTTTGTGATGTATGCATTCCACTCAGGGCATTACACCTCCTTTCTCACAAGGCAGTGTTTGAGCACTGTTCCTGTGAAAACGAAAAAGTGATTTTTCAGAATGCATTGAGGACTACGGCAAACAGTGAAATAAACTGAAATAAAATCGAGGAAGAAGCATTCCAAGAATCGGCTCTCTGATATGTGCATTGACTTCACAGGGTTAATGCTTACTCTATGTTGCCCAGTTTCGAAACTCTGTCTTTGAAGAATCTGTGAAGAATATTTAGTGACACCTGGAGGCCAGTGGTGAGCGAGGAAACGTCTTCCAATGAAACCAGCAGAGAAACGTTCTGAGCAACTGCTTTTTGATGTGTGTATTCTTCTCCTAGAATTAAACCGTTCTGTGGATTGAGCAGCTTGAAATCATTTTTTGTGTGGAATCTGAGGAAGGACATTTGGGAAATTTACTTAGAATATGGAGAAATAAATATCCTCAGGAGAAATCCAGTAGAAAGGTTTCTGTGAAACTACTCTGTGTTGTCTTATTTACTCTCACTCCGTTAAGCCTCTCTTTTCATTGAGTAGTTTTCTAGCCCTGTGTATATTTAGCATGTGATGGGATATTCGGTAGCACTTTGAGGCTAACGGTGAAGAAAGAAATATATTCAGACCGAAACTGGAGAGAAGCTTTCCGAGGAACTGCTTTGTGACGTGTGCATTCCAGTCACAGTGTGATACCTCTCTTTGCATACAGCGTCGGGGAAACACTTTTGAAGAAACAGGTACCAAGTGACATTCGGGAGCATGTTGATGCTGAAGGTGAAAACGAAAACAGCCTCAGGAAAAAACTGGAAAGAAACTTTCTAGGAAACTACTCTGTGATATGTGTAATCATCTCACATAGATAAACTTTTCTTTACATTACGCAACTTGGAAACTGTCATGGACGGCTCCACGAGGGGACCTTCGGGAGCACATTCTGGACTATGATGAAA
>NW_022320228.1:0-4058 GCF_002776525.5 Piliocolobus tephrosceles
TTTCATCATAGTCCAGAATGTGCTCCCGAAGGTCCCCTCGTGGAGCCGTCCATGACAGTTTCCAAGTTGCGTAATGTAAAGAAAAGTTTATCTATGTGAGATGATTACACATATCACAGAGTAGTTTCCTAGAAAGTTTCTTTCCAGTTTTTTCCTGAGGCTGTTTTCGTTTTCACCTTCAGCATCAACATGCTCCCGAATGTCACTTGGTACCTGTTTCTTCAAAAGTGTTTCCCCGACGCTGTATGCAAAGAGAGGTATCACACTGTGACTGGAATGCACACGTCACAAAGCAGTTCCTCGGAAAGCTTCTCTCCAGTTTCGGTCTGAATATATTTCTTTCTTCACCGTTAGCCTCAAAGTGCTACCGAATATCCCATCACATGCTAAATATACACAGGGCTAGAAAACTACTCAATGAAAAGAGAGGCTTAACGGAGTGAGAGTAAATAAGACAACACAGAGTAGTTTCACAGAAACCTTTCTACTGGATTTCTCCTGAGGATATTTATTTCTCCATATTCTAAGTAAATTTCCCAAATGTCCTTCCTCAGATTCCACACAAAAAATGATTTCAAGCTGCTCAATCCACAGAACGGTTTAATTCTAGGAGAAGAATACACACATCAAAAAGCAGTTGCTCAGAACGTTTCTCTGCTGGTTTCATTGGAAGACGTTTCCTCGCTCACCACTGGCCTCCAGGTGTCACTAAATATTCTTCACAGATTCTTCAAAGACAGAGTTTCGAAACTGGGCAACATAGAGTAAGCATTAACCCTGTGAAGTCAATGCACATATCAGAGAGCCGATTCTTGGAATGCTTCTTCCTCGATTTTATTTCAGTTTATTTCACTGTTTGCCGTAGTCCTCAATGCATTCTGAAAAATCACTTTTTCGTTTTCACAGGAACAGTGCTCAAACACTGCCTTGTGAGAAAGGAGGTGTAATGCCCTGAGTGGAATGCATACATCACAAAGTAGTTTCTCGGGAAGCTTCTATGCAGTTTTTATCTGAAGATATCTCCTCTTTCACTGTAGGCCTGAATGTGCTCCCAAAAGTCCCTTGGCAGATCTCTGCATGATGGAGTTTCCAAAATGCGTAATATAATTAAAGTTTTAACTATGCGAGACGAATAAATATATCTAAAACCAAGCAGTTTCACAGAAATCTTCTTTCCAGTTTTTGTTTGAAGGTATTCCCTTTTTGACCATAGTCGTCACTATATTCCTGAATATCTCTTGGTAGCTTTTTCTCCAAACTGGATTCCAGAGTTCTCTACGAGGAGAAAGGTATATTTCTGTGAGTCAAAACTCACTTCACAAAGCAGCTCCTCAGAAAGCTTTTCTCCACTTTCTATCTGAGGACCTTTACTTTCTCCCCGTAAGCCTCAAAGCCCTCCAGAATATCCCCTTGCAGACTAAACAAAAACAGTGTTATGATACAGCTCAATGAAAAGAGAAGCTTAACTGTGTGAGTGTGTGAGTGGAATTCACGTGACACAAGGCAGTTTCACAGAAAGCTTCCTTCTGGTTTCTATCTGAGGTTATTTCTTTTTCAGGATATTCTAAAGAGTGTTTCCAAATGTCTTTCTCAGATCAACAGAAACAGTGATTTCAAACTGCTCACTCCAAAGAATCATTTAACTCTATGATATGAATACAAACATCACAAAAGATTTGCGCAGAAAGCTTCCCTCTTATTTTCGATTAAAGACATTTTGTTGCCTCACACAGGCCTCCAGCAGCCACTTACTATCCCGTCGCAGAAACCTCACAGAACGACGTTCAAACTGGGAAATGTACAGTAAGCTTTAACCCTGTGACAAGAATGGACATTTGAGAGCAGTTTCTTCGACTGCTTCTTTGCATTTTTATTGGACGCCATTTCACTTTTTGCCAGTCTTCAATGTGCTCCGAATATCACCCTTTGGTTTTACGGGAACAGTTTTCGAACTGTGCCTTTTGAGAAGAAAGTTATATCTCCCTGAGTGGAATGCACACATCAACAAGCAGTTTCTCAGAAATCTTCTCTCCAGTTTTTATCTGAAAATATTTTCTCTTTCACAATAGGTCCGAATGTGATTCCAAATATCGCTTCGCTGATCCATCAATGAGGGAGTTTCCAAGCTGCGTAATGTAAAGGAAGCTTAATCTATGTGAGATGAGAAAACATAGCATAAAGCAGACTCACAGAATGCTTCTTTCCAGTTTTTATCTGAAGATATTTCCTTTTTCACCATAGTCCAGAATGTGCTCTGGAAGGTCCCTTCGTTGATCCGTCCATGACAGTTTTCAAGCTGCGTAATATAAGGAAAACTTTATCTATGTGAGTTGATTACACATATCACAGAGAAGTTTCCTAGAGAGATTCTTTCCAGTTTTCTTCTGAGGCTTTTTCCCTTTTCACCATCGGCATTAGCATGCTCCTGAACGTCACTTGGTACCTGTTTCTCCAAAAGTGTTTCCCCCACGCTTTATGAGAAGAGAGGTATAACACTCACTGGAATGCACATATCACAAATCAGTTCCTCGGAAAGCTTCTCTCCAGTTTCGGTCTGAACATATTTCCTTTTTCACTGTTAGCCTCAATATGCTCCCGATTATCCTATCACATGCTAAACATACACAGGGCTAGAAAACTGCTAAATGAAAGAGAGCCATATCTCAGTGAGAGTAATTAAGATGGCACAGAGCAGTTTCACAGAAAGCTTCCTTCTGGATTTTACCTGAGGATATTTATTTCTCCATATTCTAAGGATAGTTCCCAAATGTCCTTCCTCAGATTCCACAAAAACCTTGATTTCAAGCTGCTCAATCCAAAGAATGTTTTAACTCTAGGAGACGAATACACACATCGCAAAGCAGTTGCTCAGAACTTTTCTCTGCAGGTTTCATCGGAAGACGTGTCCTCGCTCACCACAATCCTCTGGGCGTCACTAAATATCCCTTCACAGATCCTTCAGAGTCAGAGTTTCGAAACTGGGCAACATAGATTAAGCATTAATTCTGTGAATTGAATGCACATATCAGCGAGCAGATTCTTGGAACGCTTCTTCCTCAATTTTATTTCGGTATATTTCACTATTCGCCATAGTCCTCAATGAGTTCCGAAATATCACTTTTTTGGTTTCACAGGAACAGTGTTCAAACACTGCCTTGTGAGAATAGAGGTACAACTCCCTGAGTGGAATGCATACATCACAAAGTAGTTTCTCAGAAAGCTTCTATCCAGTTTTTATCGGAATATATCTACTCTTTCACCGTAGGGCTGAATGTGCTCCTGAATGTCCCTTCGCGGAACTTTGCATGACGGAGTTTCCAACCTGCGTAATATAATTAAAGTTTTAATTTTGCGAGATGAATAAATATATCTAACTCAAAGCAGTTTCACAGAAATATTCTTTCCAGTTTTTGTCTGTGGATATTTCCTTTTTCACCATAGCCCTCCCTAAACTCCCGAATATCTCTTGGTAGCTTATTCTCCAAAAGGGATTCCAGAATCCTCTAGGGGAAGAAAGGAATATGTCTATGAGTGGAATGCAAACGTCACAAAGCAGCTCCTCATAAAGCTTCTCTCCAGTTTCTATCTGAAGGTGTTTCCTTTCACACCGTAAGCCTTCAAGCAATCCAGAATATCCCTATGCAGACTAAGCAAAAACAGTGTTATGTTACACCTAAATGAAAAGAGAAGCTTAACTGTGTGAGCAGAATTCATGTGATAGAGAGCAGTTTCACCAAAAGCTTCCATCTTGTTTCTCTCTGAGGTTATCTCTTTTTCAGGATATTCAAAAGAGAGTTTCCAAATGTCCTTTCTCAGATTCCACGAAAAGAGTGATTTCAAACTTCTCAATCCAAAGAATGATTTAGCTCTATGTGATGATTACAAACATTCACAAAAGAGTTGTGCAGAAAGCTTCTCTCGGATTTTTGATGGAAGATATTTCATTGCCTCACAAAGGCCTCTGGTGGCCACTTACTATTCCTTCACAGAAACCTCATAGACCGATTTTGACACTGGGAAATGTAGAGTAAGCTTTAACCCTGTGAAAAGAATGGACA
>NW_022320229.1:0-13136 GCF_002776525.5 Piliocolobus tephrosceles
CACATATACACCATGGAATACTATGCAGCCATAAAAAAGGATGAGTTCGTGTCCTTTGTAGGGACATGGATGCAGCTGGAAAGTATCATTCTCAGCAAACTACCGCAAGGACAAAAAACCAAACACTGCATGTTCTCACTCATAGGTGGGAATTGAACAGTAAGAACACTTGGACACAGGAAGGGGAATACCACAAACTGGGGCCTGTCATGGGGTGAGGGGAGGGGAAGGGATAGCATTAGTAGTTATACCTAAATGACAAGTTAATGGGTGCAGCACGCCAACATGGCACAAGTATACATATGTAACAAACCTGCACATTGTGCACATGTACCCTAGAACTTAAAGTATAATAAAAAAGAGAAAAATAAGAAAAAGAAAGGAAGATATGAGAGAGGATAAAAGAAGCAAAAGAACTACAAAACAATAGGAAACAATTAACAAAGTGGCAATAGTAAGTTCTTATATATCAATAATTGCTTTAACATAAATGAATTCTTTTCTCCAATCAAAAGGCAGAGTGGTTGAAAGGATTAAAAATGAAAACAAAGTCCAACAATCACTGCCCACAAGAAACTTACTTTAAGAACACATATAGGTTGAAAGCAAAAGGATGTAAAAAAGATATTCCAGGCAATTAGCAATGAAGAAGGAGCAGGAGTGATTAATACAAAATAGAATTTCAAGACCAGGCATGGTGGCTCATGCCTGTAATCCCAGCACTTTGGGAGGCTGAGGCAAGTGAGTCACCCGAGGTCAGGAGTTTGAGACTAGCCTGACCAACATGCTGAAACCCCATCTCTACTAAAAATACAAAATAAGCTGGGCATGGTGGCACATGTCTGTAATCCCAGTTACTTGGGTAGCAGAGGCAGGAGAATCACTTGAACCTCCAAGGTGGAGGTTGCAGCGAGCCGAGATCGTGCCATTGCATTCCAGCCTGGGAAACAAGGGCAGAACTTTGTCTCAAAAAAAAAAAAAAAAAAAAATGAATTCCAGTAAAAACCTATTGCAAAAAACAAATGAGGTCACTGTATACTGGTAAAGGGATCAATTCATCAAAAGGTATAAAAATTGTAAACATATAGGTACCCAACATTGGAGAATATAAATATAATAAGACAAATACTAATAAAACTGAAGGGAGAAATAGAACGCAAAACAACAACAGTAAGGGACTTCACTAATTCCCTTTAAACATTGGATAGATTATCCAGATAGAAAGTCAATAAAGATACAGATGACATAAATAACACTGGTAGACCAAATAGACTTAACAGATAAATACAGAATGTGCTATCAGACAGCAGAAAAATGCACATTCTTGTCAAGTGTACAAAGAACATTCTTCAGGATAGATCACATGATAGTCCACAAAATAAGTCTTACCAAATTAAAAACATTGAAATAATATTAAGTATAATTTCCTACCTCAATGGTATAAAACTAGAAATCAATAACAGGAGGAAAATTGGAAAATTTACAAATATGTGGAAATTGAACTCCTGAACAATCAATGAATGAAATAAGAAATTAGGAAACAATCTAAAAAGATTTAAGATAAATAAAAATAGGAAAACAACATACGCAAATTCATGGGATGCAGCAAATGCAGCTCTAAAAGTAAAGTTTATAAAAATAAACGCTTACCTTAAAAAACTCAAATAAAAAAATCTAGTTTTATAGCCCAAGAAACTAAAATATGTAGAACAAATTAAGCCCAAAATTAGCAAAAGAAAGAAAATAATAAACAATAGAATGGAAATAAATGAAATAGAGACTGGAGTGACAATTGAGAAGATCATTGAAACTAAGAGTTGCCTTATTTATTTATTTATTTATTTATTTATTTATTTATTTATTTTGTATTTTCAGTAGAGATGGGGTTTCACCATGTTTGCCAGGATGGTCTCAATCTCCTGACCTCGTGATCTGCCCGCCTTGGCCTCCCAAAGTGCTGGGATTACAGGAGTAAGCCACCGCACCCAGCCAAGAGTTGCCTTTTTAAAAATATAAACAAAATTGACAAATCTTCAAGCCAAGAGATAAGGTTAAAATACATAAAATTATAAATGAAAGAGTAATTATTAAATATGATATCACAGAAATACAAAAGATCATAAGAAACTAGCGTGAAACACACATATGCCAACACATCGAATAACTTAGAAGAAACAGAAACACTGCTGGAATCATATAACTTGCCAATACTGAATGAAGAAATAAAAAATCTAGATCAATAATGAGTAATATAATTGAAGCAATAATCAAAGAGCTCCAACAACAACAGCAAAAAACACAACCAGATGGCTTCACCAGTGAATTTTAGCAAACATTTAAAGATGAATTGATTCCAATCCTTCTCAGACTCTTTCAAAAACTTGAAGAGTAGAATATACTTCTAAACTCATTTTAAGGCCGATATGACCTCAAACCAAAGCCAAATACGGACATTACAAGAAAAGAAAACCATAGATTAATATTGTTATGAACATACATGTGAAAATTCTCAACAAAATAATAGCAAACCAAATTCAATGACACATGTAAAGGATCATACCATGATCACGTGGGATTTATCCCTGAGATTAAGGATGATTTTATATATAAAAATCAATAAACATAATATGTTGTGTTAACAGAATGAAGGATAAAAATCATATGATCATCACAATATATACAGAAAAAGCATTTGACAAAGTTTAACACTCCTTAATGATAAAAACTCTTAACAAGACTACAGAAAAAATATCCCTCAACATAATAAAGGCCATATATGACAAGCCCATAATTAACATCATAGTCTGAAAAGACAAAGGTGTTTCCTCTCATGACTTCCATTCAATAAAGTACTGGAAGTGCTAGCCAGAGTAATTAAGCTAAAAATTAAAAAATAAAAAGCATCCACATTGGAAAGGAAAAAGTTAAATAGTCTCTGCTTGCAAATGACATTTTCTCATATATAGAAAATCCTAAATATACCACCGAAAAGCTGATTAGAACTAATAAACAAATTCAGTAAAAATGCAGAATACAAAAACAATATAGAAAACAATATTTGTATTTCTATACACTAGAAACAAACTCTTGCAAAAAAATAACAATTTCATTACAGTAGCATCAAAAAGAATAAAATATGTAGAAATAAACTGAGGTGAAAAATCTGTACACTGAGAACTCTAAGATATTGATGAAAAAATTGAAGAAGACACAAATCAATGAAAGGATGTCCCTTTTTCATTGACTGGAAGAATTAATAGTGTTAAAATGTCTATACTAACCATTTAAAATATTGTTAAAATGTTGGAGCTATTAGATTATTGCTAAAATGTCTATACTAACCAAAGAGATCTATAGATTCACATAAATTCCTATCAAAATTCCAATGACAATTCTCACAGATATAGAAAAAATAATCTTGAAATTCATGTGGAACAACAAAAGACCCTGAATAGCAAAGCAATCTTGAGCAAGAAGAACAAATCTAGAGATATTACACTTACTGATTTCCAACTGTATTACATAGCTATAGTAATCAAAACAGTATGGTGTTGGCATAAAAACAGACACATAGACCAATGGAATAGAATAGAAAGAACAGAAAAAAGTCTCATATATCCTGTTGACTAATCATTACCAAGGGTACCAATAATACACATAGAAGAAAAGATAGTCTCTTCAATAAATTATGTAGGATAACTGTATATCCACATGCAAAGAAATGAAATTGGATCCTTATTTTACACCATACGCAAGAGATATATTCAATAGTTAAATGTAAGACCTGAAATTGCAAAACTCCTAGAAACAACAGGGAAAAAGCTCCTTGATGTTTGTCTTCACAATGACATTTTGGATATGACACCAAAGGCACAGAGAAGTAAAAACAAAAATACATAATTGGGACTACATCAAACTAAAAAGCTCTGCACAGCAAAGGAAGCAGTCAACAAAATGAAAAAGCAATCTACAGAATGGGAGAAAATATTTGTAAACCATATATCTGACAAACAGTTAATATTCAAAACATACAAGGAACTCATATAATTCAATAACAAAAAAATTAAAAATAGCCTAAGTAAAAAAGGGCAAAGGACTTGAATAGACCCTTTCCCAGTTAACACATAAAAATGGCAAACAGGTATATGCTCAACATTACTAATCCTCAGGGAAATGCAAATCAAAACCACAATGAGATGCATTACCTCATACCTGTTATGACTGCTATTATTAAAAAGACAGGAGCTAAGTCTTGATGAGGGTGTGTAGGAAAGTGAAACTTGTACACTGCTGGTGGCAATGTAAATTGATACAGCCATTATGGAAAACATTATGGAGGTTCCTGAAATCATTAAAAATAGAACCACCATACAAAGCAATCCCACTTCTGGGTATATAGCTAAAGGAAACGAAGTCAGTATATCTAAGAGCTATATGCACTCCCATGCTTATTGCAGCATTACTCACAATAACTTAAGTGTCCATCAATGGATAAATGGATAAAGAAATATAAAATAAATACACATTTACATAAATCATGAATTTTACATGAAGTATGTATAAAGTTATATATGAAATACATATTATAATGGGTGCTGACGAGTTGATGGGTGCAGCACACCAACATGGCACAGATATACATATGTAACAAACCTGCATGTTATGCGCATGTACCCTAGAACTTAAAGTATAATAATAAAAAAAAAAGAAATATATATTATATATATATATGTACATACCTAGAATATAGTTCTAATGTAAACAACAAGGAAATTCTGTCTTTTGCAACAATATTGATGAAATGAACCTGGAAGGTGTTTTGGTACGTAAAATAAGCCAGATACTGGAAGACAAATATTGCGTGATTTCACTTACATGTGGAATCTGAAAGAGTCAGATTTATAGAAGAAGAGAGTAGAATGATTGTTGCTTGGGGGAGATGAAGAGATTTTGTCAAAGGGTACAAATTTTCATTTATAAAATGATTAAGTTCTGGGGACCTAACATACTGCATAGTGACTGTATTTAACAATACCGTATTGAATACTTGAAATTTGCTAAGAGAGTAGATCTTAAGAGTTCTCACCATACTCACAAAAGATGGTAACTATGTAAGGTGGTGAATGTGTTAATTAGCTTGGTTGTGATAATAGTTTGACAGCTTATTATATCTATCATATCGTGTTCTATACCTTGAATAGATGCAATTTTTATTTTTAATTATACTTTCAATAAATCTGGAGGAAAAGAAAGAGAAGAAAAATAGTATAGTGCCTGGTTCCTCTTAGGTGCTCTGTAAATGGCAGTTGGAGATAATGAGGAGGAGGTGAAACTGACCCCTCTGTCCCATAGAGCTGATGTTTACGGTTTCTTTGAATAAACACAGAAATTGATCCACCCAATCTTAAAACTTGAGAAAGTTACATTTTTCTTATCTGAGTTTCCTTGTCAGGAAACCAACAATCAAGCCTCCCAGATAGTATCAAGGATCTGAAACTCACCAGATCACTGCGTTTGACCAGTGAGACATCAGACCTCTTCACCCATCATGATTGCCTAACTAACCACTTGCCTCCTGTTGACCAACTCCTCTTCCCTACTCCTCCCTAATTCCTGTTTTCCTACACGTGGTTACATTTCTTCCCTGCTATATAAACCACTACTTTTAGTTAGTCAGGGAGATGGATTTGAGACTGACCTGACATCTTCTCAGCTGCAGCACCAAATTAAAGCCTTCTTCCTTGGCAATACTCATTGTCTCAGTGATTGGCTTTCCGTGCGGTGAGCAGCAGGGCCTAGATTGAAACTCTGGTGTTTCAGTAATGGAGGAAGAGGAAGAAACTGAAGAAGGTGAGATGTGAATATAATGTAATGAATTTGCATTCACAAGATTCATAAGTGACACAGGCAACATAACAATCTAGACACTTTGGAACTAGCCTGGGTATGTGCTTGGTGTAATGAGCATGTGACATGTTGGTTAGCTTTTGGCAAAGCTATACAAGAGGATGAGAAGCCATTCTTTAGGGAGAGAGCTATAAAGCTCATCTGGCAGCCCTACCTAGGGCCATGTCATTCCCTGGGACTTCTAGAATGCCAGAGTATCTAGGAGAACTGTTTTTAAAACATTGCTCCTTCTTGCTGCCTGAAAATCTTTTTTAACTTACTTTATTTTATTTATTTGTTTTTGCTGTTGGGTAGAAACGATGTATAAAAAATAAAACTTGGATTGATTCAAAAAATCTTTGCTTTGCACAGTGTTGTATTCTTTTGTGTGGGGCTGGAATTGGAGGACATTGATTAAATTTTACAATTTCATTAAAAACATGCCATCCATTTTTACAAAAAAAAATAAATCTTTAAAAGAGATGATTGCTTAATTAATCATAGGATAAAGAAAGATTGATGCTAAGAGCTGTTTTACAGATTAAGAAAAGTAGAACAGGGACCTGCTGGCTCCAAAATCTAAAGTTATTTACTTTCAAATGAAGCATTTATCCACATAAACTAATTCTCTCTTTCAGTGATATTCCATTACATCTAGGTGAACTGGTTCAATTTACCATAACCATTGAATAAGGTAAGTTACCACTGTTTAAAAGCCTCACACTTCTTTGCTGTTAACTCAACTCTCCTCTTGGATGAAATTATACTTTTCACTTTGCATAGTGCCCAAGGGACTCAGCCCACCCTCTGTGTGCTAAACTGCAACTAGGAGCTTTTCCTCTTTTTATAAATGATGAAAATTGAGACACAAAAAAACACAGCATATGCTTTAACTAAAATCATGTAATCACTTATGGTAGTAAGGGGAAAGTATATTTTGGTCCATCTATGGTATCCTGGAAAATTCATGGATAGTATTTTGGTAACTCAAGTTTAGAAATATTAAGTGGTTATGTGTATAGGTATATGGGGAGGAAAAGAGCCACAACTCTTACCAAATCTTCCAGCAGTCTATGATATCTAAAAGGTTAAGAGCCAAAAGTAAACTCTCCAAGGGCTGGTCTATTTGAATAGGGTATTCATCTAATCTCAAGAAGATAGGTAATTTATATGGCCACAAATAGAAATATTTTCAGGGGTTATGACACCAATATTGACAAAAGAGATGGATTTGATACTTGGTTCCTCGAGTTCGGCTTTGTGGCTATTGTTAATAACATACACGTGAAGCTATTTCTTCTTCATAGATGAACAAGGTCTAGGACTACTGAACCACCAAAATTAATGTTTCTGCCAAGAAATATATACATTTAAAATTCTGTGGCTTAGCACCACTTATTTTGTAATGTTAATATAAGCAATAATTTGAATAAACACTGCTGGATTTTATACAATGGGCCAAGATGTAAGTGATAAAAAGAAATGTAAGGTGTACTACTTTACTGTTCATGTTGTACACTTGGGCTATAGACAAGCACATCAAAGGTTAAACAACTGTTTTATACAACAATGTGCAACAAAAATATTGTACCATTAATTGATAAATGAGTTGGATTCTGAAAAATTTAGAAGCCAGAAAGAAGCAGAGGATTCTAATTAATGTGGGGACTAAAAAAATGAGCATTTCTTGGAAAAAGAAGAGCAACTGAAAACGGTTCTGCCTTTTACAGAGTGAAATGGGAAATCATTGGAGGGTTCTGAGCAGAAGAGTGAAATGATTTAACATACATTCTAATAGGATAACAGTGATTGCTTTGATAAAAATAGGCTGAAAAAGGACAAGAACATGTGCAGGAAGACCAGCTAGGGGGCCATAACAAACCAGCAAAAGATGATGGTGGCTTGAATCACATTGGTAAATTCGACTGTAGTCATATTTTGAAGAGAGTGTCTGCAAAATTTACTTATTAACTTTGACATAGGATATGAGAGAGACATCAAAAATGATTCCAAGGTTTTGTCTTGTCCAACCAGAAACAAGGAGTTGCTCTATCTTGATAAGGGGAAGACTGCAAGAACGAACTTTTTGGAGATGATTAGGAGTGTGTTTTAGAACATGTTAAGTCTGAGATGTGTATTAGACATCTAGTAGATGAATATATGACTAGAAATCTGAGACAAGAGGTGTAATTTTGAGAATGATCAGTTTAGAGATAGTATTTAAAAGGATAAAAGCCTAGGTAAAAATCACCTGGGGAGAAAAGACAAAAGGAAGGAAGGGAAGGAAAGTGAATCAGCTACAAATATTTTACTATGATCGGAAGCTGAAATGTGTACACAGCGCATTAGAAGGTGACACTACAGAGCTAAGTAGAGGTTAGATCACAAAGGACCTCAAATGCTGTATGAACAGTAACCCTGGGAAGCTGCTGTAGAATTCTAAAGAGGAAAGTAACATGACCGGGTATGAATTTTAGAAATTGGCAACAGAGGCCGGACGCGGTGGCTCAAGCCTGTAATCCCAGAACTTTGGGAGGCCGGACGGAAGGATCAGGAGATCAGGAGATCGAGACCATCCTGGCTAACACGGCAAAACCCCGCCTCTACTAAAAAATACAAAAAATTAGCCGGGCCTGGTGGCGGGCGCCTGTAGTCCCAGCTACTCAGGAGGCTGAGGCAGGAGAATGGCATGAACCCGAGAGGCGGAGCTTGCAGTGAGCTGAGGTCCGGCCACTGCACTCCAGTCTGGGCGACAGAGCGAGACTCTGTCTCAAAAAAAAGAAAAAAAAGAAATTGGCAACAGTGTAGAGACTGATGCAGAAGAGGGCAGCCCTGACAGAAAGGAGTGCAGAGGAAAGCTATGGAAAAGTCCACGAGAGAGATAACAAGGATGTGGAGTACGTCACCAGCAAACGGGATAAACAAAATTGAGCAAAGTTTACAAAGTGCACTGGCAGAGCTTAACAATCATTTGATTGAGTGGAACCATTAGGAAGAGTGAAAGAGGGGAAACAAGATAATTCACATATTTATTTCTTGGATAACCAGTTGGAGAACAGAATCATTAACTAAAATGAGAATAAAACACAGAGTGGGAGACAGGGGCTACGGGAGCAAGGGGGAGAGATAGTTTGAACAAGTTGAGTTGGAAATGCCTGTGATAGATCTCAGTAATGATGCCATCAGCCTGTTAAGCATATGGATCTGGAATTCTAAACAAAAATTTTCGCTAAAGATAAAGTTGGTCATCAGCAAACAGATTGAAATGAGAAAGGAAGAGCACTAAAGTGAAAAACCAGGAAACACCAGCATCTGGAGGTATCTATGGGAAGGCAGAAAGGGGATGTGAAGAGGGTTCAGATAGGGTTTGTCACAATGAGATTTTGGAAAGCACAGAATTTCCAGAAAAAAAGGATGATCCACAATGTTAAGTGCTTCATAAAGACCAGGAGGCTGTGGCCCACACAATGTCGGTTCAATTTGGCCTTTAAGAAATCTTAGCTATATCAGTGGGGTGTTGGGAGCGATAGAAAAGTTGCAAGGTTTTAAAAAATATGTAGATACCAAAGAAAGTGTGGGCATAAAGTGTACACGAATATTTTGAGACTTTAAAATGAGAAAGGGAAGCTAAGGTGAAGTGAGGGGATCAAAAGAGAAGGAAGAGTGTCCACTCCTCTGCTGCATTTATACATCACCTTTGTCTGAATAAAGATATGTTATTTATATTAAGAGAGGGTTTAACTCACACATATGCCAGTCAGTGAAGATCTGTTCCAGGGCCTGTCAGGTTCACTCCCAATCCTGTGAGTCAGATGACTTTCAATTATGTGCTGCTACAATTATAGGAGAAAAAAGAAGAGAGAAATGTATAGCAATATTTTCCAAATATATACAAGAACATCCTTCAACTTGCCCAAAACTCTACCCATCAGCAAATTTTTATCAAGCATCTCTGTGAGCTACGTTCTGTGCTAAGCACTATTTTTCGAGTTAGCAACAGGATGTTTTTGCTGAAGTACTGAGTCTCAAATGTATCATGATTGCAATTCTGTTTCTATATCTATTGTTCTGTTCTCTTTTGTTGTTTTGGTAAGTAGTTAGGAGCAAGAAAAGATGTGCTAGAGAAAATAGAGTCCTATGTATCTGCATGAATGTATATGCACTGTGGCCTCAACACGGCTCTGTCCTGGGGACATGCATTAAGACTGTATTGCAAATAAGGCTATGGTGTTTCTGGTTGATCAGTAATTAAGCCTTCTGCTACAAGAATCAAAACGGATCTATTCATGATCATTCCCACACTCATAGCCAGGTCTAGGGTTTCTGTCCTGTGCTGTAAAAGACTTTGGTATACTAATTTGTGTGTGGATAACAAGGCAGAAACAAAGAGTTCACTCCTCATCAGGTTTTATCACATGCAAGCATGTTATGGAAACTTGGAGGAAGTTGCCTCACTTTTTTTTTTTTTTTTAATTTTTATTTTTTATTATACTTTAAGTTCTAGGGTACATGTGCATAACGTGCAGGTTTGTTACATATGTATACCTGTGCCATGTTGGTGTGCTGCACCCATCAACCCATCAGCACCCATCAATTCATCATTTATATCAGGTATAACTCCCCAGTGCAATCCCTCCCCCCACCCCCTCCCCATGATAGGCCCCAGTGTGTGATGTTCCCCTTCCCGAGTCCAAGTGAACTCATTGTTCAGTTCCCACCTATCAGTGAGAATATGCGGTGTTTGGTTTTCTGTTCTTGTGATAGTTTGCTAAGAATGATGGTTTCCAGCTGCATCCATGTCCCTACAAAGGACGCAAACTCATCCTTTTTTATGGCTGCATAGTATTCCATGGTGTATATGTGCCACATTTTCTTAATCCAGTCTGTCACTGATGGACATTTGGGTTGATTCCAAGTCTTTGCTATTGTGAATAGTGCCGCAATAAACATACGTGTGCATGTGTCTTTGTAGTAGCATAATTTATAATCCTTTGGGTATATACCCAGTAGTGGGATGGCTGGGTCATATGGTACATCTAGTTCTAGATCCTTGAGGAATTGCCATACTGTTTTCCATAATGGTTGAACTAGTTTACAATCCCACCAACAGTATAAAAGTGTTCCTATTTCTCCACATCCTCGCCAACACCTGTTGTTTCCTGATTTTTTGATGATTGCCATTCTAACTGGTGTGAGATGGTATCTCATTGTGGTTTTGATTTGCATTTCTCTGATGGCGAGTGATGATGAGCATTTTTTCATGTGTCTGTTGGCTGTATGAATGTCTGCTTTTGAGAAATGTCTGTTCATATCCTTTCCCCACTTTTTGATGGGGTTGTTTGTTTTTTTCTTGTAAATTTGTTTGAGTTCTTTGTAGATTCTGAACATTAGCCCTTTGTCAGATGAGTAGATTGCAAAAATTTTCTCCCATTTTGTAGGTTGCCTGTTCACTCTGATGGTAGTTTCTTTTGCTGTGCAGAAGCTCTTTAGTTTAATTAGATCCCATTTGTCAATTTTGGCTTTTGTTGCCGTTGCTTTTGGTGTTTTAGACATGAAGTCCTTGCCCATGCCTATGTCCTGAATGGTACTACCTAGATTTTCTTCTAGGGTTTTTATGGTATTAGGTCTAACATTTAAGTCTCTAATCCATCTTGAATTAATCTTCGTGTAAGGAGTAAGGAAAGGATCCAGTTTCAGCTTTCTACTTATGGCTAGCCAATTTTCCCAGCACCATTTATTAAATAGGGAATCCTTTCCCCATTTCTTGTTTTTGTCAGGTTTGTCAAAGATCAGATGGTTGTAGATGTGTGGCATTATTTCTGAGGACTCCGTTCTGTTCCATTGGTCTATATCTCTGTTTTGGTACCAGTACCATGCTGTTTTGGTTACTGTAGCCTTGTAGTATAGTTTGAAGTCAGGTAGCGTGACGCCTCCAGCTTTGTCCTTTTGACTTAGGATTGTCTTGGCAATGCGGGCTCTTTTTTGGTTCCATATGAACTTTAAAGCAGTTTTTTCCAATTCGGTGAAGAAACTCATTGGTAGCTTGATGGGGATGGCATTGAATCTATAAATAACCTTGGGCAGTATGGCCATTTTCACGATATTGATTCTTCCTATCCATGAGCATGGTATGTTCTTCCATTTGTTTGTGTCCTCTTTTATTTCACTGAGCAGTGGTTTGTAGTTCTCCTTGAAGAGGTCCTTTACATCCCTTGTAAGTTGGATTCCTAGGTATTTTATTCTCTTTGAGGCAATTGTGAATGGAAGTTCATTCCTGATTTGGCTCTCTGCTTGTCTGGTACTGGTGTATAAGAATGCTTATGATTTTTGCACATTAATTTTGTATCCTGAGACTTTGCTGAAGTTGCTTATCAGCTTAAGAAGATTTTGGGCTGAGACGATGGGGTTTTCTAAATATACAATCATGTCATCTGCAAACAGGGACAATTTGACTTCTTCTTTTCCTAACTGAATACCCTTGATTTCTTTCTCTTGCCTGATTGCCCTAGCCTGAACTTCCAACACTATGTTGAATAGGAGTGGTGAGAGAGGGCATCCCTGTCTTGTGCCAGTTTTCAAAGGGAATTTTTCCAGTTTTTGCCCATTCAGTATGATATTAGCTGTGGGTTTGTCATAAATAGCTCTTATTATTTTGAGGTACGTTCCATCAATACCGAATTTGTTGAGCGTTTTTAGCATGAAGGGCTGTTGAATTTTGTCAAAAGCCTTTTCTGCATCTATTGAGATAATCATGTGGTTCTTGTCTTTGGTTCTGTTGATATGCTGGATTACGTTGATTGATTTGCGAATGTTGAACCAGCCTTGCATCCCAGGGATGAAGCCCACTTGATCATGGTGGATAAGCTTTTTGATGTGCTGCTGAATCCGGTTTGCCAGTATTTTATTGAGGATTTTTGCATCGATGTTCATCAGGGAGATTGGTCTAAAATTCTCTTTTTTTGTTGTGTCTCTGCCAGGCTTTGGTATCAGGATGATGTTGGCCTCATAAAATGAGTTAGGGAGGATTCCCTCTTTTTCTATTGATTGGAATAGTTTCAGAAGGAATGGTATCAGCTCCTCCTTGTACCTCTGGTAGAATTCAGCTGTGAATCCATCTGGTCCTGGGCTTTTTTTGGTGGGTAGGCTATTAATTGTTGCCTCAATTTCAGAGGCTGCTATTGGTCTATTCAGGGATTCAACTTCTTATGACAAACCCACAGCTAATATCATACTGAATGGGCAAAAACTGG